>NW_015173736.1:144507-152010 GCF_001447785.1 Gekko japonicus
AAGACTTCTATTCAGTTAAAAACACTGGGGTTTTTTTTTACACATACTTCTGTGTAATTAGTTTGATCCTAAATATAATCTTTATCCAGGATTCAAGATTTGTCAGCTGGTGCAATCAACTAGTGTTGTTTTGTACTAAATAATTACAAGTAGTATTGGCATAACTTGACTGGTGTTAGGGATCCCAGAAACCAGGAACCTCTCGGTCTGATGCTGCCTGACCAAGCCAGCCTGAGGCCATATGTGTTCAGCTGAGCCTCAGAGCCATTTTTCAGGCACAGGAGATAATGATGTGATTGTTCACAGCATGTGATCGGCAAGCAGTATGAAGCATCTGGTTGATCAGACCCTGATGTGAATACTAGGAGCCTTATCCGCTGTCCTTGCCTGATAAACAAAACTGTACCTGTTGCACTTTAGCCTCTAACTTGAGAAGGTTAGTCTGAGTTGGAGAGCACACACTCCATGGCTGCACATGACTCTAATAAAGAAGAAGAAAAAGAGTAGGTTTTTATACCCCGCAGACCAGAAGGTCGGAAGTTCAGCAGTTTGAGACCCGAGTGCCACATGACAGAGTGAGCTCTGGTCCCAGCTCCTGCCAACCTAGCAGTTCAAAAGCAAGACATTTCAAGTAGATAAATACGTACCGCTTCGGTGGGAAGGTAACAGCGTTCCATGCGCCTTGGTGTTTAGCCATGCCAGCCACATGACCACGGAAATGTCTTTGGACAGTGCTGGCTCTTCGGCTTGGAAATGGAGATGAGCACTGCATCCCTAGAGTTGGATTCGACTGGCTTTTGAGCAAGGGAAACCTTTACCTTTCTCTACCTTAAGGAATCTCAAAGTGGCTTTCAATGCAGGATTCTGCATGAATGCAGTGCCTTGTGAATGGCATCCTGTGTGGGAGCCTTTGCCTGCACTGGAGAGCTCAGCTTTATGTCAGGTTGGCTGAATTTACATCTACTACATTATGTAACGGTTTGCAGAGTTTAGAAGCAAACTTCCAAGGTACAGTATAAAAGGTTGCATCAAATTAATGTCATGACAGAACACGTGTATTGCCATGTGTAGGGACATATGGTAATACTCTGCTATCCCTAGAAGATTATGTTGTGATGGAGCTTTCTAAATGAAGCTCTTGAAATGCCATGGAAATGAATGCCCTCATCATATTCACTATGTTTGGCCTTGAGATATCCTGAAGCAGTTGGAAGTACCCTACACCAAATGAATAAACTAAATAGCTGGACATCCCTTCAAGTGTTTTGTTAATGCCTGTCATTCTTTAGGGATAGTTAGTTTTTAAAAACTGCCTCCAGATATGACCTACATGAACACCTCTGAGGCATTTGCATGAGAAATGCCTAAATATTTATTTATTTATTTATTTATTCAATTTGTACCCCGCCCTCCCCGCAAGCAGGCTCAGGGCGGCTCGCACAGTTGGTACAAAATACCAGCAAAACCACATAAAATCACCTAAAATCACATTAAAATAATTCAGATACAGTTATAAAATCATAGATATTAATCGTCCATCCTTAGTTAATTGAGATGGCGTACTAAGAACGCTGCAAGCAGACAATCTAGCTCATGGTCTTCTTGGGTCGCATAGTGGTCTAGGCCAGATGTTAGGCTAAGGGCCGGGCTCATTGATGGTGATGATCAGGGCAGCTCCTAGTCAAAAGCCTGGTGGAAGAGCTCTGTTTCGCAGGCCCTGCGGAACTGTAAAGGTCCCACAGGGCCCTGATCTCTTCCGGGAGCTCATTCCACCAGCAAGGAGCCACCGCTGAAAAGGCCCTCGCCCTGGTAATGGCAAGCCTGGCGTCTTTGGGGACCCGGGGGGGGGGTCAGTCGATTCTCTGACCCCGACTGCAGTGTTCTCTGGGGTATATATAGGGAAAGGTAGTCCCTCAGGATTGTCGGACCCTGGCCATATAGGGCTTTAAAGGTAAGCACCAGCACCTTGAAGCGAATTCAGTATGCTATTGGCAGCCAATGAAGTGCCTTCAGCACAGGCCGGATGTGCTCCCATCTGGGCAGGCCCATCAGCAACCTGGCTGTGGCATTCTGCACCAGCTGCAGCTTCCGATGTAGAGAGCGTTACAGTAGTCTAGTCTTGAGGTGACCATCGCATGGATCACTGTGGCCAGGTTGTTGCGGTCAAGGAAGGGAGCCAACTGCCTAACCAGCTGAAGATGGTAAAAGCCCGATTTAACAGTGGCTGCTACCTGGGCCTCCATTGATAAGGAGGTATCCAGGAGCACTCTCAAGCTCCTAACCTCCAGAGCTGGCAACAGTGATACTGCCCTGACCCACACACAGGACCTCTGTCTTCGCCGGATTCAGCTTCAGCCGACTCAGCCTGAGCCAACCAGCCATGGCCTGTAGCGGGGATCTTCAGCAAACATCAGACTGATGCCTGAGGTGTTATTTCATATTTGATGTTTCTGCTTGTCTCAGAATACATTCAACCTATGACTGTTTCTGTGATGTTCTGGCATCCCTGACTTCACGAACAGAATTTAGAAAGTAACCTCAGTTACCAAAATATGAATTTATAGCTGGACCATCTTATTTCAAGGTAATTAACCCCTCCCCCAAAAAAGGTTTTCCTTGTGCCTATTCAGTAGGGCTACAAATTCTTTGTGTAGTGCCACTACAGCACAGGTAATTTTTTTAAAAAATTAAGCTACTACCTTATCCATTTCAATATTTGTCTAAGTCTTTTATAATTGTGGAAATACAGTTCCTGGGTTGGATAAAGAATTATATATTTAGCATAGTGAAATGAGTGTGTACCTGTGCATATAATATTCTACCTCTGTCTCAAGGCCAAAGTCTTTGCTTAAAACAATCTGTCCAATTTAGTTTCGTCTCATTCACACATGCATGAGTAGCACTTGATCCCTTTTAACATTTGATGTCCCACCAAATCTGTGAAATAGCACCTTTCCAGAACTGTTTAGTGTAAAACCTACATACAGTTCCCTGCTTTCCTTCCTGAACAGCTCTATGTTAGAGATGCAGCAACTCAGGCTGAATTCAGACTGGCAGTTTGCCCCGATACAGGCACAAGTCGGAAACGTTTCAATAATGGATTAAAGGGATCATTCACGCAGGCATATCTGTCAGACGTTCCCCAGCCGTACTCAACCCGTCTTGTAATACTTCCCTCCTGAGTTTAAAAGATACCAGGTGAAAGTGGTATCGAACCCTGGAAAGTTCAGTTATCCAGCATCCATCCCGCACCAACAAAGTGTGAATGCCAAAAGCTGTGTTTTTTCTTGTGCCCTTATGTGCTTATGCACTTATGCGCATAAGCACATATCTCCATATTACCAAAAAGAAAGCCATGCCTTACAGCCGTGCCTCCACCAGGGGCGGGCCAACAGTGTGAACTCTCCCTTGTGCCTCCTCCCCGGTATGCTCTCGCATCAGTCGGTACCGTGTGACCTGGAAAACCCGGAACAGTTTGTTCAGGGTCTTTTTTGTCACAACTCCTTCCCGCTTCAAACTGCCAATCTGAACTCAGCCTCAGTCACTTCAATCAGTGGATAAGCCTGCTTGTGAAAGAAAAACGTGATTTCAAGTACCGCATTTTTTATCTTGACATTGCTGCTAATGTCGATTTGCTATCTGTTGATTCAGCTTGCTAGGTCATACTCTGGTCTGCCAGTTCCCTTTATAGACTTACACTGCTGCTGGGCCCATGCTCAGTCAGCTCCAGCCGTCCCTCCCTACCTCTCCCAGCTGCATGTTGTATAGAGTGCGTTACCTTTCCCCCCCTGTTGTGTTGTTCAGCTTTAGGGTGCTTTGGGGCATTGGGCTGGATCCATTTGAAGGAGGAAGCCATGGGGTTGCCAGTTCTGGGTTGGGAAATACTTGGAGATTTTGGGGGTGGAGCCAGGGGAGGGGAGGGTTTGGGGAGGGGACGGACCTCAGCAGGGTAAAAGACCATAAAGTCTACCCTCCAAAGTAGCCTTTTACTCCAGGGGAACAGATCTCTATTGTCAGAGATCAGCTGAAATAGCAGGAGATCTCCAGGCCCCACCTGGAGGCTGGCAGCCCTAGGAAGCCATGCCTGCATGCCTGACTCCCCTTCAGGGGTCTTAGGGGTGGAGCCATGCAGAACTTGGTGCTGTCACCAAAAAATATCGGTATTCCCAAATATTCCCAAATTTCAGTATCGGCATTGTATTGGTATTTGGGTATATGTTCAGGAACCCAAATATATTTGGCTTCATTATACCCTATGGGGACCTTGTGGTGACCTTGAAGACAGCCTCCAAACTAGGCATGCCACATCCTGGCTCAACCCCCCATACCCCTTAAGGGAGTCCCCAAATAGAGAGCTAGGCACACAGGCCCATCTACCCAAAAAATGATCCGTCCCAATGCCAAAACCGCCACAAGAGCCAGGGAGGGGGCCTTCACTCCCAGCTTCACCACCAGCTTCACCACCAGCTTCACCACCAAAGCTCCTAAGTCTGCAGAAAGAGGAACTCCATCCACCCCGTATAGAGACATTTGCAGAAAAGAAATGTCTGTATGCCTAATAATGGAACCGCTTAAAGACTTGATGACCCAGCCTGTAGACTTTCCTTCTGGCCAAGTCCACTTTCCCAGAGTTGATGGCACTACGCCAATCATGGCACTCAAGCAGCTCTGACCAAAACAGCTTTGTGCGCAGTAGACATGTGGTAAGGAGCTGTAGGTCCAATGTCATTGACTGGCATAGCTATGTCCCTTTTTTTGCAGGTAAGTCATTCTCCCCAAGATGCAGGGCTTTTTTGTAGAAAAAGCCCAACTGGAACTCATTAGCATAATAGGCAACACCCAACAGCAGAAACTCATTAGCATATTAGGCCACACCTCTGACAGAACAATTTGTTGGCATATTAGGCCACACCCCGTGTTACCAGAAGTGTGGTAATCCAGCCACACCCACCTTTTGCTTCGTATTCTGTTTACCTTGTTTGTTGTCAAAACCCAGGGCTTTTTTGAAGCAGTAACTCCTTTGCATGTTAGGCCACAAACCCCTAATGTAGCCAATCCTAATGAGTTCCTGCTATTGGGTGTGGCCTATTATGCTAATGAGTTCCTGCTGGGTGTGGCCAATTTGGGAGCCAGCTGGAACTCCATTCCTGTGCGTTCCTGCCCAAAAATAGCTCCGCCAAGAGGTATAATTATCTCGTCAGAAGGACTGTGGCTGAAGAGAGATGGTATCCAAAAGGGAAGCCCAGCGCATTCCTCTATGCCCTAGCCATGTGATATGTAGCCATTAGTTAAGTCCAAGTGATTCACTCCATCCAGAAGAAGAAGAAGGATACTGTCTGACCCAGAAGGCAATCCTGTGCTGACAATCCAAGCTGATTTAAATTGACCTGTGTGAACTAAGATTAGAACAGATTAAACATTTATTTGGTTTGTAGGCGTATATACTACTGGTATACAGTGGACTGCCAGCATTTGTTGGCCCAGATCTTATCAGGTGAAAGCCCGATTTTAGAGGCCATGGTGGCAGCCTATGCAGAATGAGTGAGTACCAAACTCAAAGGGAGAGAGAGGCCAAGGGCTGGAATGCACTTTTGTGAGACACTAGGGAACTGGAATCTGAACAGGTGGGAGCCATCAGATGGATGAGAAACATACCCACTAAACCTAGCCTCATGGCAAGGTAGTTACTCATGCAGTGAACTGGACAGGGCACCCTGGAGGGAACAAAGCATAATACAATTTTGCAGCCTTTACCCCGCTGGTCAGTTTTAGATTGACATAACAATATTTGAAGCTCACCAGCCTGTAACCTGATGTCATTGAAAGAAAGAGACTGGATGGAACTGCTGTGGCATGAAGGCTCACATGGCTCACTGCTGCAGAAGTCGTCCCCCCCCAAGCCAACATAAAAGTGACCTGGAATAAGATGACCTCATAGGTGGGCCAACAAACACATGACAATTACCACACAATGTCACCGAGCAATTCCAAGGCAACAGGCCTGCGGGGGTCAGGGGCAGGAGGTAACGCCTGCTTCCAGCTTTCAATAGCCTGCTGGGCAATGAAGGAATTACAAGGATCTAGAAACCTAGGCTTTACTATAAAAGGATATCACTGCCAGGTGTAGGCCCATGGTCCTGGGTTCAAGGCAACACTTCTTGAGGTGTGCCAAGTAATGAAGGACATATGCAGAGGAAAATAAACCATCTAATGAAAAATAAACATTTAAGGCTATTATCAATTAATGTTAACGGATTAAACAGCCCACAAAAAAGGAGAAGAATATTCCACCAAATAACAGGTAGAAATAACCTGCCTGCAGGAAACGCATATAAATAAAAACAATGTGAGATATTTAGAAAATAAAAAGCTAGGAGAACATTTTATCGCAGCAGACCATAAAAAGAAGAGAGGAGGGGCATGCTTATATTTCGTACAATAAAGACAAACTGCACCAAAAGGAGAAGCAGCATGTATTGAGGGGAGCATTGATAAAATATTGGCGAAATTTAAAAGATAGATGTTATAAAAAATACCAAGATGGGTCTCATGACTGGAGGCTTTTATAAAGCCAACACTATTGACAGAAGAGAAGATAATAACATATGACCAATTACTAGATAAAAAAGATAAGATCCAAAATCTTGATACAAAAAATATTAAATTAACATGGTGGGAATCGGCACAGTTAACCTCCATCTCTCCCTTATATATAAAGCCGTAGTGGGCTCCAACGTTCCAAATGCACACCTTCAGTGTTTGGCCGCAAGACCTGTCAGTCAGAAGACGCTGGCTGGGTTGAATGGCTGCTTTGTGCAGTCCCGCCCAGCGTTTCAAGGTCTTTTGCATATGGAAGCTGATTGGACTTCACTCCATTCCACACCTCAAACTCCCCCCCCAAGGCAGTTGGAATTGTCAGTTGCATATGGAACCTACTGTATTATGAGGTAAAATATGTCCTCACTCACAACACATCACTTCCTCTTCAAAAGAAACAAACCCAATAACACAATCATGCCACATCACAAAGAAGACAGATCACACCACAAGCAGAATACCACAAGGCAAAAAAAGATAGGGAAAGGTGCCAGCAGTCACCCCATTACTGCCACAAAGAGCGCTTCAGAGGATGGTGTGCAGGTCCCAGGTTCATGTTTTAAAAGCTGCCTGCGGGGTTATGGACCATTCACACACTTTCAACCTTAACATACCTCATAGGGTAGTTGTGCGGATCATACGGGGGATAGCATAATGATGTCAGCTGCTTTGGTTCCCACTGCAGGGAAAGACTGCCCTTTCCCTAGGCAGAGGTTGGGGGGGGATGTAAACCTGAAGACAGACAGGCAGATAAAGGTAGGCTGATGGTTGCCTGGAAAGGACATAGGGTTGCCAACTCCAGGTTGGAAACTTCCAGGATATTTTAGGGATGAAGCCTGCTGAGGGTAGGGTCTGAGGAGGAGGAAGAGGGGGACCTCAGACAGATACGCCATAGACCCCACCCTC
>NW_015173736.1:152150-184105 GCF_001447785.1 Gekko japonicus
CATCCCTATGGAAGCTGCCTGGGTGATTTTGGACCAACCACAGACTTTCTGCCTAACCTACCTTACAGCGTTGCTGTACAGATTGCAAAGCCAAAGAGAATAAGGTAAGCTACTTTGCTCCCCACTAATGAGAAAGACAGAATTTTGCCTAGAATGAGGCTGCTGAGAGGGGAGGAGATAAAGTTACCAGCTTTAGGTATGGAAATTCCTGGAGATTTGAGGGGTGGAGCCTGGGTAACAATTGTTACCAATCTCCAGGTGAGGGCTAGAGATCACTCAAAATTACAACTGCTCTTCAGGTAGCACAGATCAGTCCCTCTGGAGAAAACAGTGCACTTTGTCATTATACCCTGCTGAGGTCGCCACAGCAAATTGACACTGTTTGTCCAAAGCCAGAGCACTCTCCCAGAGCCTCTTTCTAGATCTCGTTGTATTTATTTCCACAACGGGCCTTATTTCTAGTTTATAATAAAGACAAAGTCATGGGATTTTTCAAGGAAAATAATGAACTAGACAAGATATGGTTGTCGTCGAGTGATAAACTAATACAAAAACTATATAAATTTTTCCTAGAGAGATTCATGGAAGACGAGACGGTTAAACCTAACATGTTAGCATGGATGAGAGACATGGGTTACACAATAGAATTTGAAGAATGGGATAAAATGTGGGAGATAACTAAATTGCTAGGGTCAACAGCATATAAAGAAAAAATATATAAAATGTTCCATCGCTGGTATTGGACACCAGATAGAATTGCAAAATGTGCCCCAAACCTATCAAAGAATTGTTGGAAATGTAAGAACAATGTAAGAACATTTATGCATATGTGGTGGAATTGTGGCAATATACAAAAGCTTTGGAGAATGGTTCAACAAATGATTCATGACATAATGAAAGCGAATTTAAATTTGGTACCGGAAATATACTTGTTAAATATTATCCCAGATAACTTTGATCAAAATGATAAATACTTACTAATGTATATATTCACATCCTCAAGAATTATGGTAGCAGAATATTGGAAAACAGATAAATTACCCTCAAGAAAAGAAATAGTAAAAAAGTTGTTAGATGTACCTGAACTAGATGAATTAACAATGTTATTATGCGGAAAAGAAGAAGCAATATTTCAAAATAAATGGTTAAGAGTGTATGAATGTTTGGAAAAAAGTACTATGTACAAGACCTCCAAAGCATGACTGTAAAAGCATAAAATGATTGTGGCTGTATAACACAAAATGTAATAAATAAATTTATATAAAAAAGAAGAATCTATACAGCACCTTAACTGATGGGGATGGAAGTGCCCCAGTCCTAGCCAGCTGAGGAGAAGCAATCTGTAGGCTGCCTCTGATAGAAAACCACCACCCTGGGTACTCACCAACCAGCAGAACCACAGAAAACCTTTGTTGGGTGTGATTACCAGGTGCAATACCTGGAAGCTGTAGCCCAAAGAAGAACCAAATCTCCAAATGCCTTGTCACAAACCCCCCCGTCAGTAGAGCCCTGCTGTGAAGTCCAGTGCAAGCAGCCCCATCCCTAGTGAAGAGACTTTGAAGCAACCCACACTTGAATGCTGAGCCACCGATGAGACTGATCAAAGCTGAACCCAAGCACGTGGTCGCCAAGCCAAGGCAACAGGAAAAAAAGATAGAAACGAACTGAGAAGGCTCCCAGTGGCAGAGGTTTAAATCCCGTTGTGTCAGGAGCCCACCCCTTGCTCCCATGCTTTGAGAGCCGGCCCACCAGCTGACATGGTTGGCTAGCCATTAGGATTGCTGTCGGGCAGCCTGCCTACCTGCCACCTTGCCATGTGGCCAGCTGCAGCCCCAGCCTCCTTTGCATCTCTCCTGGTCCAGGCCGCAAACACAGCCTCCGTTAAGTCATGGACAATGCATATGCCTTCAAGTGGGGCTTCAAGCATAAACCAAGAGTCTAATTGCAAGCTCTCTCAGAACTGAAAAAAAAAAGTTTTTCTCTGTCTATTTAGGAAAATTCTGAATGCCTTCATTAACCATGTATATTGCCAATAAAATAAAAAAAATCCCCACAGTTCCATAATTATATTGCAAGAGAGTATCTAGTCATTAGAAAAGTTATACAGGAATAGATATTTTTATAATGCTCTCTAGAAGTACATAATCACAGTGGGCTGAGGATTTACTGGCATTATGGGAGTCATTGCTATGCCTATTTCCAACGCATATAACACATTTACTTCTATATAGCATGGCAATTTCCTTTATATCTCTGTATCTTTGTGCTCTTAAATAGTGTTAGCCTGCTGAATTTATAAGGAAGAAGAAGAAGAGTTGGGTTTATACCCCACTCTCCACTCAGAGTCTCAGAGTGGCTTACAATCTCCTTCCCTTCCTCTCCCCACAACAGCCACCCTGTGAGGTACATGGGGCTGAGAGAGCTCTGAGAGAACTGCTCTTGAGAGAACAGTTCTGAGAGAACTCTGACTGACCCAAGATCACCCAGATGGCTGCATGTGAACCAGTAGGGAATCAAACCCGGTTCTCCCGATTAGAGTCTGCTGCTCTTAACCACTACACCAAACTGGTTCTCTTAGATGTTGGCTGCTCAATATGTACCGAAAACACAGCCAAATAGGTTACATGTTCCTTTTGTTTCATCATTATCATTTCTGCAAACAGTGCTGTTGCTTTTCTTTTATTGATTGCTTTGGGGAGGGGTTACTTTGAGCCTATTTGAATGCCCCTTTGTGGTAAAAATGTGGCATTTTTAAGTGTACTATTTTTTATGAGCAAATTTTGAAACAGATGCCCATCCTGGATATGTTCTAGATAAAACAGATGAGCATGATCTTTTCAGATAAATTGACGCACTAACTTGGAATAATGTTCAGCCTCTGGATTTTTCTGTAACAGAATCAAATACTGTTCAAATCCCTACATCAGCATTTTTCTCTCTTGCATTAGGCTTGTTTTAGGGGGATTTACTCACATTATATGCTATACAGAATCACTTTGCATGATGATGATCCAGAGAGTGATGCTAATATCCATTCTGTGGTATTGCTGGTTGTTTGGGATGCTAGCTGATGTTTATCGATTTCTTCTTTGCCTGTGCTTTGAATGAGCATGATGAATTTTTTGTTGTTGTTCCTTTTTGCTTCACCCAGTCTCTTTTTGGGTTGTCTCATGGTGTGTTCCCTACCTGTTTGCCCGTACACTTCTTCCCAATACACCTATGTCATGCACATCTTGGTTTTTTCCCTGATAGGCACACAGCATACAAAAGAGTGAGTCAGCCAACATCTTCTGTCTTCCAAAAACTAATGGATTAGATTCCCCTTTCCAGTACAATATGGAATAGCCATTTTGTCTGGAATCAAGTAAGTTGACCTTCAGAAAAGGTGCTGAAGTCATGTTAACACTCTGCAAAAATGCCCCAAATAATCAAAACATTACGATTACCACAGTTGTAACAGGGCTTGGAGTTTCCTACCAAGGGAAAATCTTGAATTATATTTCTGTATTCAGTTTATGCTATGCCCACCAATAACTCATACACATCACAACTAAAAAAAATGTATATCTCAAGAGAGTTAAAATTGGGCAGCATGATTGTAACAAAGCAAACGTGATTTCTACATACTTAAAATAGTGTGGATTTTTTTAAACATCTAAAGCATTTGAGAGATTTAAGAGACGAGAATGAAGTGTGTGGCACAAATGCCAAGAAACGCAGCTTACACAGACTCTGTACATTGTATAATAAAGATGCTTATCTCTTAAAAAGGGATCAAAGTTATCTTCAAATTCAATAGCAGTTAACAACTGCTCCAAAAAGGTCACATTAAGAGTCATTTACATCTCTTCCATAACAATAGTGAAATGATTACTTCTCAGCAGTTTTCTGTCTTTCAGTAGAAATAGTCACAAGTGACACCCAATCAAAATGAAATAAAATTATATTCACTTTGGGAATGTGTTGGGAATGTTGCTTGTTTGCAGGGGTGAGTTGGGATAGAGGTTCTGCTTCACTCAGGTGTGCTTTACGGAATATTTCAATTGTGATACAGATCGAGGCCACAGCAAAAACAGGATTATGGAGTGTTAGGGCCAACTCTAGAGTATGTGTTCTCTAAAGGGCACTTGACAGAAGATACTAGCTTTGTAGACCAGCAAAGGACAAAGGACCATGGCTTTCCTATGTATTTACACTAGACCTGGACAATCCAGAGGCCTCAGAATGCTTACATGACAGTTAAAATGTCTGATGAGGCTCGAGCACACACAGTCGCAGATATCATATGTGTGCATGTGTGTGCACTTGCACACACATACATGCCTATACACTAGACTAGGTCTCAGCCTTTGGCTACAAAATCCCTGTTTCAAGCCACAAAGTTCCTGATAGGCCCAATCTCTGTTTGCTGTAGAAATATACTGCTGAACGTTGAAAGGCATTAATTAGCCATCTGCAGATGCTGCCAATACTATCAGATAGATTGGGATGCGGTTTCTTGAAAGTTAAATGACCCATCAGCAGCAGCAGAAGGTGCCTGATCTACAGATTAAGAAGCTATATTTGATTTCTGGAGAAAAAGGTAAAACAAATCATAATAAGCACATTGCACCATCCATTATTTGGACTGCCAATAGTAACAGTCTGTGACATGATTAATACCTGTATACACTCAAATGAGAATAAAATTGCTGGATAAACCTGAGTATAGGCATCTGAGCCAATAAAAATGGGACATCAGTTGATATTGTTTCACAGGGAACAGCAGCAGTTTTATGGTATTATAATTATGTCTGAATGCAACAGTCCACTCCACCACAAATCTGATGAGGAATTGGAACCTTTGTTAACGTACGCTTATTTATTGGGATTACTATCCAACATTTCTAAGTGCTGGGGGGTGGGAGAACACAAGAGCACAAAACTTTATGCATGATGAGAGTGCATCATGGATTAATGATGCTGAAAGTAAATTAGAAGGCACGGTGCAGGCAATAAATAACAAATGTAATTGGCTGGGCCTTGGGGCTGATAAATTACAAAAATTTCTACTGAGAAAAAAGTCTCTTTAATAAATCGGGAATGAAGAAAAAAAATTAAATGCAGTAATCAAGGACTCATCATTAATCTCCACACAGTTCTCCAATGTGAGGGCCTTCATTTGTATGTAGAAGGAGATGGCAGTGTTGCAGACTGTATCTAATCAGGACTATGTATTTGGCTATGCAGCAGAGATTAACAGAATCGAGTTTCCTGGAGCAGAATAGACCCCATTCCAAAACTGGTGCATGTATGTAGCAGGTGATATACGATAAGCTGCCAAAGCAGAAGTAGCTGGAAGAGAGGGGAGCAAATGAAATACAGTGAGATGACTCAGGCCCATAGCACTCCATCCTTAGAAAGGAGAGTGAGGAAAGCAATCTGGAAAAAGAACAGTTCCCCTTTTAATGCTGTGTGTGTGCATGTGAACGCTGTTGCAAATCCAGTTTTAGGAGACAAAAGGGTGATTCATTTATTCTCCATGACATCTGCTAAGTAAGTGCCGATATGTCATTTGTACATATTTGACAGAAAGCCCCGTTTTCCTGTGAAAGCAGGTTGTGTGCAACTAAACAAACATAGCCACACATATCAATCGCTTCAATTATAGTAATCAAGAAACTAAGAAGAAAGGGAGGGTTTTATCTGTTTATCTTTCTATCGATCTAAGTTTAGCTCAGGATAGGATAGATACAAATATATGAACAGAATTAATTGAAAATAAAACATAGTAAGTGTTATGTATTAGGACTGGTGTATCTGGAGGACTATGAGTATTAAGGTGCTTTGGAACTTAGGGGGGAGGCGTGTTATGTATTAGGACTGGAACATTCCAGGACTGTTTCTACCAGAGACTGGCTGAGCTTGGAGCTCTAGAACAATAGCCCACCAGGACTCTGGAAGTGACCAATGAGAAACTAATGTTATGTAAATAGCCTATTGTTGGAAGTTGGGTGTGTTTGGGTGTGGTTTTTGCTTGCTATTTAAACAGGGCTGTTCCCTGGTGTGGTAGTCTTGTTCCTGAAATCACTTAATAAAGACCAGCTGTTCACTGCAATGTGTCTGGAACCCAGTATTTAATAGTAAATTTATTTTCAGATATGCTTAATCCTTAACTAAGGAATTAAGGAACAGTGGTAGCTCTGTGGATTTGTACTAGGGCTGCCAGACATGGCCTGGCAACTGGTGGGATATGGAGGAGGCAGGGACTTCCTTTTTGCAAGGGGGTGATTGGTGTCCTTGGTGCAATGATGTCACTTCCATTGCAACATGGAAGTGATGTCATCATGCCAGGAGTGACACTCTAGAACTCACCCAAAACTCTAAGATTTAACTATAGAGTTTAGGGCAAATGTTAGAGAACCATGCAGCATAATGATGTCCAGAAGCAACAGCCTCATACTTGGGATGCTGATCGCACCTCCCCCATAGAGCTGGGGGCAGGAGATCCTTTGCCTCCAGTGGGAGGCTGGCAATACTATGTTATACCCTGTTATAGATAAAAGAATACCAAATACATACATCTTGCATTAGCTGTGAATGGCATAAATTTCTTTCTTCTGCAGAATATTTGGTAATTAGGCTGGACTGCTGTTTTCCAAACAGTTCTCTCATATATTTTCTTGAGAAAAGAAGTCACATATATGTGCTCCTCACAAGTGCACAGATACATTTGTACCTGAGCACAAAAATATTAGAATTATCAGTCTTAAGAGGAAAAAGTATGGCACATTTATATCAGATTGCTCACACATGCCTCCCCAATCACATGGCAGGAGAAAACACAAAGTGTTAGAAGGACAACTTCCTTGGTTCTCTCACAGCAGTTAGGCTGGTGAAAGTCAAAATACAATCTGAAGTGTGATGCCCTTGCCAGACAATGGATCAGAAGATGGAGAAGGGATTAGAAGATGGAAAAGTTCAATACTTATATTTCCTGAGATGTAAATATCATTTGTACACTTGTCCACAAGGTCAAAATTTAGCAAAAGACAGTAATGAGCATCTTCCACACTGAATCACTAAACCGAGTATGACGTTAATGAGGATTATTTAATGCAGTTCAATGCAGCTTTGATGGCTATTTTAATTGAATTCCTGCTACACTGGACAGAAAAACCTGCTGACAACATCAGAAAGCTGTGGCTTGCAGTGCAGTACCTCCTAAGATGTTAGAGCAGCCCAATCTGCATGTATAATAAATGAATTGGGTCTCTGTGTGCACCCCTTCTAGGAGGGTAATTTGCTTTAGCTTTTAGATAAACACATGAAGATTCATTATTAAGCCAGTGGCCATAGATCTGAACAGCCTTTCCCCTGTTGGAAGCACATGGAGGAACTTTATGACTCATCTAGTCTGTTGGTTGCAATTACTCAACATGGACTTCTCAGCTAATTTAAAGCTGTTGGTTGCAATTACTCAACATGGACTCATTACTATCACAGATAACTTCTCAGCTAATTTAAGGTATGTATACCCGGGTATTATTTGAAAGGTTTTTGAATATGCAGATATATGAAATCTATCTAGGAGCAGCCATGGCTCAGTGACAGAGCACATCCTCCATGTGCAGAAGGTTTCAGGTGCAATTTCTGGCGTCTCCAGTTAAGAGATCTCTGGTAGAAGATGTTGGAATAGATGATGTCTAAGGTGATGGAGAGCCACTTTCCATCAAAGCAGACCATATTGTGCCAGATGGACCAGTGGTTTGATCTGGTATAAGCAGTTTGGTATATTCCTAAATAAAAATTACTTCTAAATAAGTATGAAAAAGGGAAAGGTTACTGTGTCTAAATTAATGTGTCTGCTTACATTAGTCATTAAAGCAATGAAAAATACATTATCATAGCTCATTGTTCCTAAGATTTTTCTATTTGTATCACATATGAATGCTTGAGGGTGGGGACATGTATTTTTATTGATTTTTTTTTTAAAAAAAAATTGGCCCATCTCAGTTTCATGAGTAGCAAACATCTTGATTCTTGACTTTATAAAAGAAAGTGCCAAATATCACATGAGGATTTCTTATCCCTTGTATGTACAGTTTAAAAATCTTGGTAACACCAATAAATGGATTAATACATAGCTTTTATCATTTCAAAATAAGAACAATAACTGGTATAATTATTTATGTAGTGTATTTTTCTCTCACTCTTCATGGATTCAGGGTACTGTACGTAGTTATCCTCTCCTCTGTTTTATCCTCACAGGAAACCACGTGAGACAGGTTAGGGTGAGAGAGCATGACTGACTCAAGATTACCCAGTAAGGAATAGACTAAACCTGGATCTCCCTGGTCCTAGCTCAGTTTAGTTCCTTCTCCCTCTAACCCAGTGCTTTGGCCATCCCCACGTGAGTAACCCTGCAAGTTCCTGTGCATTCATCTGCCACCTTGGGTTTTACCAGAGTGTAGCACTAATGCAATTGTTTTAGGGCACCAGAGTAGTGCACCTCTCCCTGATCCTGAGCTAAACATCTCTGTTTGGGTTCACAACCAAAGGAACTTTATTGTAGTGCACTGATCAGTTACAGGCCCAAGGGCTGAACACCAGCACAGTGGACAAGGGGATCCCTGAGCAGGAGTCTATTTCCCCCTCTCCCACTTACACCTGTTAGTTGTTGCATTTTATTTTCTCCCAGTGAGTCCTCACAGAGTCCTTATTCAGATTTTACAATATCTGAACTTCCCAATACATGACAGGCTGTAGAATTCCCTGTGATTGAGTTTTTCCTCAATTTTAGAACACTTGAGTAGAGCAGTAACTAAGTCCTCCCCCTCAAAAGCCGTAGTGTTCTTGTGTAGGTTTTACATACTCTTGGTTATAGAATACAAAGTGCAAATCTTTAATCATGTTGAAGCAAAACCATAGCCTAGAAAGCTAGCGAAAGGGCTCATTAAGAAAGGCCAAAACCACTGGGAAGCCAGCTCTTATAAAGGACCGAATCCCCTGAAAACAGAGATGTTTTTCAGAACTTCCAGGCCACACAGCTCTAAGAAAGATACCTATGCCTCATGGGGCCTGTGGGTTGCTTTATATGATTGCATGACCTTTACCAACTGCATGCAGGAATTATATGAGGAGACTAGTGTGATGTTAGAAGCTAGAGTAAGGGAAGCAGATACATTAACAGTGGGAAAAAACCTGATCTTGTAATAGAGAAAGCTCTCTCTCTGAAACTCTTAACCAAATAAAAGAAGAACTTGAAAAGGAAAGAGCAGCAGGATGGCCTGCAAAAAGCAAGGGAGCCTCTTTAGAAGCCCAATTAAATCAGGCAATGGACTACTGCAGAAACAATAAATAGATTAGGTTGGAGCATGGAAAGATCAGTAAAAGAGAAGGAATTATGGATGAATGTTGCATAGTTAAGAAGGTATTTCTGGGTGTGACAAGTAAGGAAAGAGTCGCTTCCTGCTTATTCCATTAGTGGAGCTCCTCTGATAGAAGAAGGGAGAGATTTTGCCTACTACCCAATGCAGCCTCCTGAGTCCTGACACTTACAGGTCCCATAAACCTAAGGAGTTTTGTCAGAAAGAACAGCTGGGGGAATGGAATCACTGAGCTGGATAACATCCATGTGAAAGAATTAGTACCAATTAGTACCAATCGAATAACTTGAAGTTATCATCAAAAATCATCATGGCAAAAAGCATAACAAGGCAAGAAAAGCAGTGTAAGACACCATGATACATAAAGTTTTTTTTAAAAAAATCAACAAAATGCTTAATTAAAAAGAGAAACCTTAACTAGATGCCAAAAAGTCAACCCCAGGTATATAGCTAAGGTTTTCCCACCCACTTTCTGAAAACACTTGGCAGGCACTAGGAAAGTTGTCAGCAGGAGCCATGGCACCCAAGGGGCAATGTTGAGGACTTCTGTTACATTTTCCAAATCAAATACAACATAAAGACTGATACATAGCAGAGCCAGAATACAAATGAAGGAGCAGTTCTTAATGCATATAAGAACCATGGCAAAACTTTTGATTTGCCTCTCCATTATTATTAACAGAACAATTTTCTTGACGTTAGGGGCATGGAATTAATATAATGCAGTTTATTATTGCCAGAAGCATGTGTGCAAGACATACATGCAAACATGCTTGTATACATGTTGTGGCCAGGGCTTTTTTTTTTAAATTGGTGCCAGTACTCTGAAGAGGGAAATGAAGTTTTCAATCTGTATACTGAAAACTCATGAACTTTAAAGCATTTTAAAAAGAATTTTGTTGAGGTTCTGGAACTTCAATCCAGCGTGTCCCTCCAGAGGGTGTGGCATTGCATTCATGATGTTGATGTAGAATCATACTACTTGGAGGCCTGTCATTCATGATGTTGATGTAGAATCATAGAATCACAGAGCTGTAAGGGGCCATACACACCCCCTACTCAGTGCAGGATCAGCCTAGAGTATCCCTGACAAGTGTTTGTCCAGATGCTGCTTAAAGACCGCCAGTGAGGGGGAGCTCCCCACATCCCTAGGCAGCTGATTCCACTGTTGCACAACTCTGACTGTAAAAACGTTTTTCCTAATATCCAGCTGGTACCTTTCCACCCTTAATTTAAACCCATTATTGCAAGTCCTGGTGTGTTGAATCTGGTGTGTTGAATCTGGTGTGTTGAAGTTACTCACTTGATTATGTTAAATGCTGAGGCACAAATTGTAAAATAGAATTTTAAGCTCCATCATATTTACTTTGAAATATTTAATTATTCACTGTAATTATTCAAAAGCCTATGATTTAGTAATATTTTGCATTGTTTGCAGGATTTACAACATGTGCAACCTCTTAGTATTGGGTTTTTTAATGTTTTGCCCTCATTATGTCAATGTGACAAACTAACCTCACTAAAATATGCCAAAATTATATAGGCTATGCAAGGATTACACCAAAGGTAGTTATGCAATCAGATCAGGCTTTAGTATGCACAGGTACTTTATGCACTGTATCACAAATCTTCAAAGTTAGCCTAATTAAGGTCCATTACACACACACATCTTACTGCAGATTTTCAGAGTAGTAAATCCTTAATCTTGACTTCAGATTGTGTGCCCACTTTACATGTCATTCTTTTTTTTGTATGTATATATTCTGCAGCTACAATTTTAAACACACTTTTCTAAATCAGGGTGGAACATCACTTGTGACATGTGGGGGTGGCATCCAAAGGTTTTTTTTAAAAAAAAACATGCAATTGCCCTATTGCAGCTGCGCAGTAGCATCCAGAAAGCGCTCCATTTAAATCCTCCTGGTTCAGGTTTTGCACATGCATTTTAGCATTAGTTCATTGAATGAGAGGGAACAGGACTTCTGGTTTGTGGCGTCTCAATGGCGGACACATCCCTGGAGAGCTCCCGGGGATGTGATCTGCACGCCAGTAGTTGGGAGGGGGTGTGATTGTACACACTCCCCTGGGGCCCTTGCATTGGGCCCCCAGTCATGGGGTGCTAAAGGGTTGCCTCTCCTCTGGCACGCTGCCGGAGAATTGAGGCTCCCTTCTGCCCCGATGGTCCTGCCACTGTGCGACCACAATGGATCTTGAGCCACTGACCAGGACAAGTGTGTGGAGGCCAGGCAAACAACACCTACCTTTGGCGAGGTCTTCGGACTGATATGGATCTTTGGGCCAACATGAACGGTGAGTTTTTAAAAGCAAAACCAGGATAAAGGTAGTATCTCCCCCCAGTGATACAAGCGAGTGGGGGAGGGAACTCCCCAAACAAAAAGAAAAGGCAGAGACACTTCCAAAGGGGGGAGATGGCTCTAGAAGCAAATGGAACTGTTTTAAGAACTTCATAAGAGCTTTACAAGCACTAGCGTGAACTTTAGAGACTTTTGGCAAATTATTTCTAAAAGTTAACATCCTCAAAGATGGCAGATAAAAAAACTGAGAAGGATAAGCAAGCGAAACTAAAGCTTTCTTCAAGAAGTCTGAGCTCAGCTGATCTGGTCAGCCGACCGGAAACTACCATAGACATTTCAAAGATGCTAGCGGACTCTTTGTGCCCTCTGTTGGAGCAAATGACAAATATAAATCAGCAACTGACAACTTTAAATCAGAACTTTGCAGCCCAGCAGCTCCAGCTAAGTGAAATTAATAAAAAGACAGAGCAGACAGCTGAGATGGTGAAGGAGGTTGATGCCAAGACTAAGAAGGTTAAAAAACATGTCCAGATGTTGGAAAAGAAGAGAACGACTGATGAATCACACCTTTTGCAAATACAAATGGAAAAAGCAAGCTTTGTCCTGAGATTTCAGGGACACCCTGAAACTAAGGGGGAGAATCTGAAGCAAGTACTGAGTGATGCCTTGGCTCCGATTGCAGATTTAAAAGCAGATTGTATTTAAAGCGAGATGGATGTGGTTTATAGATCATATCCAGAATATATAAAGAAAAAAAAAATCTGCCTGGGGAGATAGTGGTCAGATTCTCTAAAAGGCATGTGAGGGATCAAATCCTGAAAGCAACATCAGGAACGTCCCTAAAAATCGAGGGCAAGGAAATAAGCGCTTTGAAAGATATTCCATTTGAAATCAGGAAGAAGAGAAAGAACTTCAATGACTTGGCAAGTTTTTTACAAACAAACAACATCCCTTACAGATGGCTGGTACCCAAGGACATCCTCTTTAAGATAAACGACAAGAAAGAAAGAATTGACACCGCTACTAAAGCCCGAGAATTTCTGAAGCAGCAACTTGGTTCTACAGGAGAGGACCGCAAAGAAGACAATGATGGTGATAAAAAAGCGACAATGACTCTGATACTAAAACTTCCGAAGAAGACTCTGACTCGCAACGTGGGGCAGCTGCCCCCAAACGAGACTATCAATTGAGGAATGGGGGGGGGATGAGATGCTGAATGACTCTGAAGTTTGCCTTAAATGGATATTATTATTAGCGGCTCTTTTGTGATATTTCTTGAACAGTTATTTTTACTGGTTTCAATAATATAAGCATACATAGATTGATCACACTCAATGTAACTAATAATCTATTTAATAATTTAGCAAATTAATAAGCCTTTGTAATGGCCACCACCTCTTGGTATTTTAGTGGTTTTCTTTCCTTTCTCCTGTAGTTTGTAGATACCCTTCCTTGTTTCTTTGTAGTTTATAGAAAATGCAATAAAAATATCTCTTCGGGGGTTAAAAAGAGAGAGAGAGAGAGAGGAAACAGAAAGGAATGCAGGCAAAGGGGGAAAACTTAATGTTGAAACTGATGAACTTTTTTTTTTACTGATAAGCAGCTGCAAAGCCCCGTTTTCCATATTGCAGAGCACTAGGGGAGAACCCACTGACACTGGCACTGCAAGCTGTGATCAATGGCAACATTTGTGTGTGCACACATGCACCTGTGCAAAGTTGGCTGCAACTCCAGTATGCTTTGCACAAGGCTGCAATTTGCATGGGGGAGGAGTCCTCTGGCAGAAGCTCTGGAGAGCTTTCTTAGTATTGTGCTACTAAATTGAAAAAAAATGGGGGGTACTTTTGCTGATGCTCTAGTGCAGCTGCATAGTAATATTAATTTTATGTCAATTTCATTATGCACTGATGACACACATACCCCTTTATTTTGTTTGCATGCAGCTCTGAAATATTTTCTTTTTTTGCACTGGGGACATTGCCATTTGCCTCCTCTCTGATCTCCCTTTCAAGTCAATACCAGTAGAACACTAAACCTCATGCAGCTCCCTTTAAACTTCTCCCCCTGTTGTTTTAATTTTTTTATTCAGTGATCCGAGATTAGCAATAGTCTCATGTCATTAGACTCATGCGTCTTGTAAAAATAATTTAAAAAATTTAAATGAGGGGAAAATGGATTTTGTACATTGATGAAGGGAGGATTCAAGGGACAGAAAAATAGTGTGTGTGTGGGGGAATCTGAGGGAATCTGTACACTTTTGAATTACCTTCTGCTTGGAGGCGAAACAAGGGAAAAATCATCACCAAAACACTCTCAGAAAATCCAGGAAAACAGCAACCAGAAAGTAAACTGAGTGCTGAAGGGAGGAAAATCAATGCAGAATAACAAAGAAAACCCAATGGACATGCACAGTGAAAGCAAAGGAAAGCACCTGTGCATAATAGGCCTAAATTACATGACTTAAGGTAGAGTTAAACCCCATCCATTTAGTTGTACTGCAATGTCTATGTGAACAGGTCAATCAGAAGGCAACTTTAAGCTGTGCCTTTCCCTTTGTGCATCAGTGACCTTTAAAATTGTTCATTAGTAGTACTGTTTGCAAAGGCAAGTGGTGGTGCCTGCACCCAAGCATAAAAATATGAGACAAATGTCCTCTCATATCAGCACTGAAACATTGCTGTTCAGTCCTGAGAGCCTCCATTGGAACTAAAGCATCTCACTGTATTGCATCACAAGACTACCCTCTCATCTTGTTGTGAACCACCCTGAGCCTGCTCGCAGGAAGGGTGGTATAAAAGTCGAATTAAATAAATAAATAAGTACAGCAGACTTTGCAGCATCTTATCTTGATGATGCCATTTCTCAGCAATATGTCTCCTGGACCCCTCTAGAATAGGATGCTTTCATTTGAAGTATTTAGGTTATAATAAAAGCATCCTCACATCTACTGTTCTGATAATTTCACAGAAGATAATATTCATTACTACTTGGAGGCCTCTGTTTCATTATTTCAGATAAATAGTTGTTTCTGAACTTTTGCCTGAGATCCTCTATGCCCATTCTCTCATATTTTCCTCCTCTTCTCAGATGCTTCCCATTATCCTTCTCTACGCCTCATTCGCTTGAACTGTTCCAGTTTGCTGATCTGATCTCATACTAAAGTTCTTGAGCTACCCTTTGATGACATGCCCAGATCCTGAAGACAGGCTGGCCAGAGTAAGTCCAATAAAGAGAGGAGCAGGAGAAGCATGAGCCTAGGAAAAGAGGAGTGGGGTGTGTGAGAGAAAATAATAGGCCAAGAGAAGCAAGAAGGCTTGAGAAATGTCAGCCCATCCTCTCTCTGACACCAAGGAAGCTCACCTAATAACTGTTAGTAGCTTCATCACCTCCACCCCAAAATCTATTTACATACAGTAGAGATGGTTCTTCTGTTTCATCTGGCATAGAAGGCCTTGGTTCACAAAAGTTTGGAATTCTTGGAATAGCCATTTGCTTGAAGTGCGTGGTTTAGATGATTTAGTTCATTGTTGAGAAAGTGCGGTTCACATATCCATGCAAGAAATCTACATCTTACAACAGTACTACAGATATAAATAAAATGTATATAAATTGAATGAATAAATAAATAGATAAGATTAGAATTTCAACAGCCAATCCATATGCAAAAGAACCTCCTCAGGAAAGCTCCTCCATTAGCTCAGCCCTACCCTACGTTCCTGAGTAGATATAAATTACCTGCCTACCATTTTTCTTCTCACATTAACACAGAGAGTACTCCATCTTTCTGTGATACACCTCTGAGAATGCCAGTCACAGCTGCTGGCGAAACATCAGGTACTACAATGCCAAGACCACGGCCATATAGTCTGGAAAATCTACAACTAATAAATTTATTTTCAGCCTGTTTTTTAAGTCACATGGAAGTGGAAATATTTCAGTTTATTTTCTCACACTACTTCTGCTTGCACAATCAGAAAAAGGTTCTTTGAGTTAAATGGCACAAACTCCCAAGTTAGTGTGCTATTGTGGTAAGAAATTTTAGAAATATTGAAGGTTTGGGTTTAAAAATGAACCAAATAGTTTATAAAATCCATGTATCTGTCTCTGTCTTTGCTAGCGAAGCAGCAAACAGGCTTGGCCTGCTTCACTGAACCAAACCCCATGATTCTTTGCAAGCCCTTTGTTTCAGGCAAATCTCTTGGTCACGCACACAAAGGTTCACACATTCCATTCCCAGGATCTGAATCAATGTAAATTTCCACAGGTGATTGCTTTTACAATGGACTGCAATTTGCTTAAGTCCAGGAGAGGGTGCCAAATAACTATACTATGGAAGAGTCTATGGTTGTTTCCTGTCAGCTGACCTGCCGATTGGGCACACATTTCCTGAAGAAGGCTGTAGCTCCATTTCATTTTCCGTCACTATTTTAGGGAGTTGTGTCAAAGAAGACCCGCAACAGGCTTGGTTGTGGTATTCCTGTTCACACTGCAGCAAATGAAGTGGGAGGATGTCGTGGAGGAAGAGCAAGAGAGCATTTGCACTGTTGGCCCACCCCTGGCGGGCTGTTAGCAACTGTTTCTGTACTCCGCTGCATGCGCCTATGCGCATGGGTGCATGGGCTTCTGTCGCAGAAACATCCAGCGCCTATTATCAATGACTGCGGGTTGTTCCCACCTTACAGTGCTTGCGTTCACACATCAGGGAACTTGAATCAACCCACTCTCCACATGGTTTGCTACTACTTCCACCAGATACTTTTAAAACTTGGGAGGGAAGCGGTACAAGACGGCTTGAGTACGGCTGGGGGATGCTGGACAGCTGTTCCTGTGTGAACCCACCTCTTTAATCTGCTAGTGAAATGCTCCTGAAATGTTTGCATGTCGGGCCAAACTGCCAGTCTGAACGCGGCCGTAGTAATTAAAATCCTTTCCCTATCAAACCAACAGTATTAATCGAAATAAAATAAGCACAGCAAAGTAAGTAAAATAAACAATTCCATAGCAATGAATAACAAATCAAAGCATAAAAATGGATATCAATAATCAAATGGGGCAATTTCAAAGCAGAATAATCAAACACAATTTAGGGAAATTATAATTTTAAAAAATCCTGCAGAAATAATTTGCTTCTAAGGTGCTGAATGTGTGACTCCAAGCAATAAGGAGTCCATAACAGTATTGTTCAATATATGGTGCTCAAGAGTAACTGTAGGGCCTGAGTGTGGGTGTGGGTGCAGAAACCCAAACAACACAGTCCATAATTCAATAGCGTTTGGTGGCTGAAATAAAGAAAAGAGGAGTGTAGAGTCCTCTACACGAAGAGTCTGGTTGGTGGTGCAGGAGACTGGATAGAGTTCAAAATGTGGAGTTCAGTGGGCCTAGTCCATTTGTGGGGATTTCTTAGGAATGCAGGCAATATCCTTTTCTTTCCTTCCCCTGTTCTTAGACCTAGGTCTTGAACAATAAAACTTGAGAGCTTAAATAAGACCCATGTCTGAAAACACCTCCCTTTGGCACTTCTCTGATGCCTCTAGGAAATGAGCAACAAAATAAGTACATTAAGAATCTGAATCCTCTACCTGGAACTGAACCTTTTGTTCTGTCGCTAGAGGAAACATAGCTCATTTATCAAAACATGGCATAATCCATTTTAGCCTAGGCTGAAGCTCATAAGGACATTGCAAGAGAATATGTGCAAGAGAGTCTACTGACTGGAGGAGGCAAGGACATGGCCGCTCTGAAAAAGGGATCCTTGAGAGATGACCCAGCAATACCATTGAAAAGGGGCAATTAAATTGTGAGTGCATAAATGTCCTACATAACTTTGGGCTAACCAAGAATTCTAAGTAGGGAAGGAGTTTCCCCTTAGACAGATGTCCCAAGGCAAGCAGGGAACATATCCTCCTAGCATCAAAATGGGCATAGCTGTTATCTCTGGCATAGATCAGTTTGGCCACATAAATTTAACATTGATTTACTGAGGAGGGAAAAAGATCCTCCACCTTAAAATCTGTAAGAGATGAGCTGGGGCCAGGGGGCCTTATACAAGTCTCCGAGGGTTAGGCTTACCAAGCTACCCTCAGGGGCCTCAAAGAATAGATGGAACCAACAATTAAAGGCATGTGCCCAGGCACAGGCTTCTATAGAGCTAAGACCAAATTCATAACGAAGAGCCACTGTTGAAATATACCTGGGCAGCCCTCCCATTGCCCAAAGGAATGAGGACTGTATTCTGTTTAGTGAGTCATCTACAGCAGATATCCATATTGGGACACCATACAAAAGTTGTGAGATCACCACTGAATTAAAATCTCCAATAGGAGCTGGAATATACTGTGCCCTGTTACAGGAAAAGAAGCAAAAAATTGCCTTCGTAGTAACCATAGATTTCTGATTGGCTAGTCCCTTATGACCTCTCTAAGGTATGGTAGACTGAAATAAAACAGCCAGATACCTAAAAGAGGAAACTTGTGAAATCTTTCATCCATGTCTCTTTTTTTAGTCAAAAGACAAGTTGCAAACTTTATAATTTTAGTTTTAGTAAAAAAATAATAGACAATTTCTCATGCAGGCAATGAGTATGGAATCTTGTCAGAGCCTGGAGGAGGCCAATCTGAGTTTGAGAAAGTAAAACTGAGTTGTCTGCAGAAAGTAAGAGGCACTGAAATGTCCAGTAATTTTGGTGAGTGCAGAAGAGGATCAGACAAACACAAACTAAGTAAAGACGGTGCTAGAGGACACCCCTGTTAGACCCCTCAGACAATGGGGAAGGGAGCAGTTAAATGACCCTCACTGTTACACCTCACTTGGGCAATAGAATCAGTTAGAGGTTTTAATTAACTACAACAATCTCTTATCAATTATGTTTTGCTTCAATTTAGCCCATAGACGGCTTCTAGATATAGAGTTGAATGCATAAGAAAGATCTATAAAAGCTACATATAAAAAGCCCTTTCTCTAAATGGCATACTTATTGATTAAGTGGGATAGTACATGACAGTAATCAAGTGTACTATATACCTTGCAATATGCCACTTGTTCTGGGTCAATGATCTTAGAATCGGCCATCCAAGACTGGAGTCTGCTCAACCAAAATGCTGCATTTTTTGCTACTTACAACAGACAACAAACTAATTGGTTGATTGTTCTTAGGACTGACTTTATCTCCAGCCTTATGAAGTGGGACAATTATACTAGAATGCCATTCAGGGGGGATCACACCAGTAGAGTTTAGTGAAAAGGTTAGCCAAAATCAGCACCCACCCTTCCATGTTATTATTAATAAATTCTTCTGAAATACCATCAGGGGCTGCAGCCTTTTGGGTATGGAACCCTTTAATACGGTTCACTATCTCTGAACATAGGACTGGTTACCATTCTGGAAAATCAAGAGACCTTGGAACCTCTAGTCTGTCATCATTTTTCAACTTAGAATACAATAATGGAAAATGTGATACCCAGGCATTAGCAGTGATCACGAGAAAGACTTTCTCTGGTTTTTAAAGAAGAGGAGACAATCGACCAGAATCTAGAGGACTCATTACACCAGGCAGTCATCTTTTCCCAGGATCTCATTCTGGCAGCAGCTTTCTTTTCCTTCACAATTTGTTTATATGCCCCCTTAGCAGCTTGGAGATCTTTCACCAAACTGTCATTCCATTGCTGTCTCATAACCCACAATTTATCGGATGCCAAATGTTTAGCGGCTTTACAAGCTCCATCAAACCAATTATTTCTTGGAACTGCTTTACACACTGAAGGCTTAAGTAGAAATGGACAAAAAATTCCATCAATCTAGAAGAGAGACCAATCCCTTTCCTGTGATCAGTGGTATTCATTATTGATGTACAGAGTATCTGACATTCTTTTGAGTCAAGACTACTTTCAAAAGATAACCTAGGGATGGGGACCAAAGAATGGCTCTCAGACCTTTTCCTTGTGTTTCCAAATAGTTGATTGGACCTTCTGCTAAACAAAGAGGACTGGGTAGGACAAGATTAACTATCAAGGGCAAATGGTCACCTCCCAAGAACTTACCAAACCTCAAGTCAATGATTAAAGGAAGAGCAGCAAAATTGACTAAACAATATACAATACTACATCCTCCTATAGAAATAAAAGTAAACTCTCCAAGAGGATCAAGACCCAGCAGTCCATAATAATCAGCTTGTATCTGTATATGGGAAGTGTTGTTCCCCACTGTAAGCCCTGTTGCACAGGGGAGGGTGGGTTGTAAATCAATTTAATAATTACAACTACAACAGAATTCCTGCTTGGTTAATCTTTTGCTTTCTGGTTCTTTTTTTGAATCACCTCAGTAAAGTAAGGTCAGTAGACAACTCTAGAATTTTATCGAGAGTCTCATCTGAGGTACCAACTCTAGCATTTTAATCCCCTCCTTGGAAAAATTTAGTTCTAGGAAATTTCATGAAGAGTCCTTCAAGTAGGTTGTTTAATTCTGCCAAGATGGACTGAAGAGCTTGTTTTGAGCTAAGTGGAGTGATAAAAATAGAAATGAATACAAAGAACAGACCATTAATAATT
This sequence comes from Gekko japonicus, assembly GCF_001447785.1. Taxonomy (NCBI): domain Eukaryota; kingdom Metazoa; phylum Chordata; class Lepidosauria; order Squamata; family Gekkonidae; genus Gekko; species Gekko japonicus. Next base: position 172,378 of record NW_015173736.1, read on the forward strand.
AAGAGAACTGGTAAGGCCAGGGACAACTGACAGTCAATTTCTAAAACCTTGGCATCAAAGGCAGTGGCTACTAAGCATGCTAACCTGGCCTGGAGGCACCCCCCCCAATCCCTACAAAAGCTGGATGTGTAATTATTTTATATCCAGGAAAGTAAAAAAGGATGCTGCTCCCAGGTTTTTTTTTCAGAAGGATCACCTGGACCTCTAGGTCCAATAAGCAACCCTTCTAGAACTCTAGGTTCCAAGAGAATACCCTCAGAACCCCGTTCTCAGTCTTTGTTACTCAGTTGTCTAGGGGTAATGGTGGATCAACTAAGTTAGAAGGAAACTTAGAAGAAGGCACTTGGAAGGGTGGGGGCAAATCAACTATTAAGGGGGGAAATGAGTCAGTTTGGTTAGATGAGCATTTAGGTGGGAACACTTGTGGGCCAGTAATCAAATAATCTACTAATTCAGAACCACTAATCAGTTGGGGATGGATCATATCTAGGACTTGCTTTCCATCCAATTCCCTCTTCTCATTTGGCTTGCAAATTTCACAAATTTTATTAGGAGCAATTAAAGAGTCAGGGGCAGGAGACTCCTTTTGCACAAAAAGGGGGAGAGTACTAACATCCAGAGGAGCAGGTTTCTTTCCCCCCAAGGCTTTAGAAAGCAGCTGAAACACCTTTCCCTGGAAATTATCCTTGCTTAGTTTCTTTCCCCCCAAGGCTTTAGAAAGCGGCTGAAACACCTTTCCCTGGAAATGACCTTTTTTCTCTTGTCCCCTAACAAACTGCATAGCATAAAATTGAAAAACTGGAGACTTAGTTTCTTCAGGTTGCACTTTTGGGGGACTTGGAAGAACACCCTGCATCTCTGCTTCTGCTGACTGGCTATGTAAAAGTACCCTTTTCATTATATTAAGTCTTAAAATGATATTCTGCTGTTCGACAAGAGGTAGCTGTTTATATGATTGATATAGCCTTAATTCTGAGGTGTCCAATTCCCATCTACTCTCTCTCAACTTAATGTTCTGTGACAACTTTTTAGATCCTGATCTAATTGAAATGTTCTATGGGTCAAATGGCTTTTATGTGGTATTAACGGGGGCGGGGGATTTCCTCCTGCTTAAAAACATGAATCATATTCACCCTGTGATTACAGACCTCTTTTTCTTAGTCTAAATAGCTCTAGGTCAGGGGTGGCCAAACTGCGGCTCGAAAGCCACATGTGGTTCTTTCACACATATTGTGCAGCTCCCGGCAGGGCAGCTGGGAAAGCGAAGGGGAGCCATGCTTTCCTCCCTCCCATCGATTTGCTTTCTTTGTTTCTCTCTCTCTCTTTCCACCTTTTCCCTTCTTTCTTTTCACCTTTCTCTCTCTCTTAGACAAATAAATATAATTAGCAAACAAATATCATTGGACAAATAAATATCATTATCAATATCTATTTTTACCTCCTTTTTATTTTTGGCAGTCTCATTTAATGTTAATAAAAAGCAAATATGCATATTTTTAAAATAAAAATGTGTGTAACATTTGTTCATGTCTTGTGGCTCTCAAACATCTGACATTTATTCTATGTGGCTCTAACACTGAGCAAGTTTGGCCACCCCTGCTCTAGGTATTTCTGTAGAATAGAAAGAGAATAAAAAAAATTCCACTCCTAATGAACTAGGTAGAAACAAGACAGATTTCAGGTCAATGGAATCTATAGTTATGTCTAACAGATGACTCAAGTTAGCTTTGGCAAGGCCTAAAATGTGCCAAGGAGGAATATAACCATTAAAGGGATAGATTTCCAAGGTAATCTGAGTTGGTCGGATAACTAATGGTTCCTCCCTCTTGATACCTTTTCTACTTAGCGAGGTCCTAGTTGAAACAACTGGACTATTCTTAAATTGTAGAAAGCCAGTTTATTGTTATATTGCTAAATTTATTGTTATATTGCTTTATCTTGGAAAAAATATTCTGTAAGGTATTGGATATCAGGAAAGTCAGATCCACCACTATCTTTAATATAGACATAGCCGGGCTTAGGCCAAAATCAGCATCCTTCCTATTTGGTTTCAGACCTGGCATCTCACCCTCTGGGTCAGGAAGCGCCTTCATAGGTTGAGTCAAGGACAAGGAACTACACTGAAACAGATTCTTATTTAAAAAGTAATCCATCATACTTTGTTTACAATATGCATTTGCTATATCCCCAAAGCGCATATAACAATGTTCTATCTCCTTCTGCTGCGAGAGTTGGACTATAAGGAAGGCTGAGTGCTGAAGAATAGATTCTTTTGAACTATGGTGCTGGAGAAGACTCTTGAGCGTCCCTTGGACTGCAAGAAGAACAAATCAGTCAATCCTAAAAGAAATCAACCCTGACTGTTCCCTGGAAGGCCAGATAATGAAACTGAAGCTCAAATACTTTGGCCACCAAATGAGAAGGGAGCACTCACTGGAGAAGACCCTGATGCTGGGAAAGATCGAAGGTCAAAGAAGACGGGGACGGCAAAGAATGAGATGGTTAGACAGTGTCATAGATGCAACGAACATGAAATTGAGCAAACTTCAGAGGACGGCGGAAGACAGGAAGGCCTGGCATGATCTGGTCCATGGGGTCGCGAAGAGTCGGACTCGACTGTGTAACTGAACAACAACAACATCTCCTTCACTAACCTCCTCCTCCTGACATCATTAAGCTGCTCAAAAAATGGTTTTCTTTGGTTCCACTGAATTCCTGATCAGATCCTTGCAATGGAGCAGCACAGAGCACTTCTAGCCAATCACTTCTGAAGACAAGTTGTAGAGAGCTGTTGCTCTCCTTGGCTCCCTCTGGTGTGGGGGCAGAGTATGTTTGTTCTTTGCAAGTACTATGGATGGGAAAATAGAGAGCTGGGACAACTTATTCAGAATTAGAACTCTTGGCCCAATTCACTTGAAATTTGAGGGGTCTGGTATACAGGCTGCACCTACTCTGCTGCAATTTTGGTGGACATTTGGTTGAAAATCTGCGACTCCCCTACAAAAAATATAGCCCATAGGAAATAATACAATTACTGTGGTTGGGGAGGAGCTTCTTCAGGAGCCCACAGAATTTGAACCTTTGGTCCACTTTACTTGAAACTTGGGGGGGGGGACTTTACAGAATAAATAGAATCCACTCCATTGAGATTTTGGTGTTATTCAGTTGGAAAACAGCCATTCTGATCTCCCCCAAATTTCCCCCATAGGGCATAATGGCAAACCAATGAGAAGGGACCAGGGGAGTTCTGTGAAGGAAGCCATTTTTGCTGTGTGAAAAGAAACAAACAGACCATAACTAGAAAAGATGACAAATGCAGAATGTTCAGTGAAAAGATAGGAAGTTTGTATTGTCAGCCAGCCACTGTAAGAGTAGGAAAATGCAGGGTTTTGTTTTTTAATGCCATGGCCAGCTGGCACTCTTCCACTGGGTCACTGCTTGACTGCCATTCTAGGAATCAGTAGAGAGAAGTGCAATGATGCAAAGAGTCACCTTCTTTGGGGGTCTGTAATATTGAACCCCTTTGTTTTATCTACTTGAAAATTAATGTGTTTTTAGATTACAAGGAGGACTTTGTTCTGTGCAATGGGTGCCATTTTCTTTATCAACAGCTGCCCCAGACCCTCATATGCATTCCTCATTGAAAATAATGGTACTGAACTCCAGCACCACATGAGTTTGAATCCCAAACTTGTAATTTCCTATCTGAAAATAAGCAATCATGGTATAAATTCACCTCCCACTGAAGCCTGGATTTGAAATTATAATGATTTTTTTCTTGACACATACCCCTAATAGCTATTACTCCATGTGGGTTCCACACTTTCCCAGGGTCAGAAAGGAATGCTGGAGAAGGAGAAAAATGGGAAGATCCACAACTGTCACTGCCTTTTGCTGACAGAGTCCAAGATCCAACCCAGTGCATTTATTATGCTGTTAGATAATTATTTTAACAGTCATGCTGCTATCTATATTTTATTATTGTTAATGTTGAGTTTTGATAAATCATAACTGTTGTTGTATTGGCTATCTGTGCTGGAAGATACCTTGGGTGTTGAAAGATTGAGTGATATATAAGTATTTAAAAATATAAGTAAAATCAGTGCAGAAAATTACCATTGATGCAGGGGAAAACCCTTATAAATCAATCTCTCTCAACATTTAAAAACTATCATTTTAACCTTTGTATTTGTATATAAATAATTGTACATGATACAGTATAAAAAAAGTGGTTCTTTTTAGTTCAGCAAACATTTTTAACACAGAAAACATCCAAACCAATTATTTATTTCTTCACAATGCTTGCCATTGCACTCAAAAGCCTTATGGTTCAAAATTTTGTTTCTCAATTAAAAACAACAACAGAAGAATAGGAAAGATAAAAGTGTAGGTTTCCAAACAGGCAGTTCTACCCTAATTAACATAAGCATTTTGCAAGTCCCTTTAGCTCTGGAAATAACACTAATGGGTTTCATTATTGAGTCTGCATCCTTTCTCATTTGCAGCCCAAAAATCACTGATGCTTCCAGCCTCAGAAATGTGGCTAGAGTAAATAGATGTGAGATTGAACTTAACTTTTTCTCTTGGGAATGTTTTCTATTCTAAGCTACACATTAAAGAGTAACATTTTAGAATAGCTTATGTTTCTCCCCCCTATCAGGAGGAGTTTACACACAACACTGAGTTCTTTTATGATTCTTCTAATGGAGGAACCAGAGTGTTGGGAATAACAATAGGTGGGGATGGGGATCATGACACCACAGCACGGGGTACTCCAATCAAAGGAGGGAGGGGAATCAGTAGCAGATAAGCAGTGATGGGTTGAGGAATCCTCAGAGAAGTACATTTTAGTTGCCAGGTGAAATATACTGGATTCAGATGCGTTGACGTGATCAGCTCATAGTTTATTAGTCATTCAGCAAGAGAAAGAAGACTGAGAAACCCCTGGCCGAAGCTGGGTATTTATGCCTGAAAAAGGTTACATCCAAAACACACCTCACTCCCAACTATAGGCTATTTACACTACATTGTTTCCCAATCGGGTTACTCTAGGATCCCTGTCACTCTGCTGGTCCATTCTAGGATCCTAGCAAGCCCTTTGCAAGTACAGTTCAGGCTCAACACCAGGAAACTATCTTCTGTTTTTTTCTAGTGATGCCAAGTATGTTCTGGATTCTGCCTAGAATAATGTAGATGCCAGGGGGGAGGTCATTTTTGTTGATCCCCTCTTTCACAGCAGCCCAAAACAAACCCAAATGCTGCTCCTGGAGGAATGTAGGTGATCCAGGAACAACTTGGGCAGAATTAGAGGTCTCCTGTGGGAAGGGGGAATAAGCAAAAACTGCTGAGGAAATTTAGGCAATATCTTCTGTCATAGCCCTGTGTTTGTTTTATTTTTATATTATTTATAATTTGGATTTATAAATAATTCAATCCCTGAATACTCAGGGCTCTGAGTGATGAACAATGATAATAAAAACATACAATAAAAACATACAACCAAACAATACCAACCATTTAAAAGCTGATTAAAACAGTTCATGGTTTACAGTATTCAGATGGCATTGGTACCTCCAATTACAAACGTTTCCCCGTCTTATAGGGAGTGGGAGTGGGGTTACCATTGTTACCGTTGGAGTCAGGTCATCTTTGTAATTTGTTTGAACAGCATTTTCCCCATAACTGGGAAACATGGAGGATCGGGGATACTGCATAAAGCTTTTTTACATTTAACCCAATACTTATTTGGGAGATGTTTTGGCCACTTACTGGCAAATTCCATTTTCATTTTAGAACCACTTGAAGCTGCCTTACTGAACCAGACCATGAGTCCATCAGAATCAGTACTGTCTATACAGACTGAAGTAACAGTCTTGTGCTGTCCATAGAATGGTATGAGCCGTGTGTGAGTTCAAGCCCTTTTATATTACACCATTTTGTGCCAATCCGTTTGAGTGGAGAATTTTGGACTTTTAACAAGCAAATTCTTGATATCTGTCTTTTGTTGAGAGTTCCTGGGCCTGGTTTACCAGAGAAAATCTTTACATTTATTTATTTATTTATTTATTTATTTATTTATTTATTTATTTATTTTGGCTTCTATCCTGCCCTCCCCTCCGCAGCAGACTCAGGGCGGCTCACAACATTATTACTGATAAAACAGTTTCTCAGTTAAAATTACAATAAATTAAATCTAAACACAAAACAATACAGTGCTAGCAATAAGGAGTCCACAATCAATTAGCGCATGGTCTGGGACATGTCAGCAAGGCACAGGCTATTCAATGATGTTAATGATATTATTGGTGTTATTAAGATATTGATGATACTGGGGCCAGGGCCTCAGATGGTTGCGGCGGCTCCTTAATGAAATGCCTGGTGGCTGAGGGCTAATACACTGTAGTTTTATTCCCAGTTCCTCTGCTTTATTTCCATACACCCTCACAAATGTAATTATCTCTGTTGGCTTGCAGAACATAAACCCTAACCCACAGATATCTTTGCATAGCATAAATTCTCCAGTGTGAGCCCTCACTCTTCCAACTTAGTTTACAAACTTGCCAGATTTTTTCTTCAGGTTTTTAAAAATTATTCTTAGTATGACCACAGAGATCACAGTGTTTCTCTTGGATTCCATAGTAGTTCTATTGGTTCCCAGGAATATGGTCCAGTCTTCTGCATTGTCCCATGAGAAGATATCTGCTTGTACTTTTCTTTCTATTTGTTTGCAATTTGTTGCAAGATTTTGCAGAGATTTTATTCTTTGTATGTGTGGCCTTGCTTTCTAATTGCTAAACATACTTTGCAAGATGGCTTTTGCACTGCACTTCTCTGAACAAGCTTTGAATCAGATTTGCTACCACATTGCATACCATATGTCTAATAGCTCCTTGCTCTTTTCTTAGAGCTGTCTCTTCTATGAAAGTCTTCCCTTAATTATTTAGTACTAGGAATAAGGCCAGTTGTGGAAATAAATACAACGAGCTCTAGAAGGAGGCTCTGGGAGATTGCCCTGGCCTTCGGCACTCAGCGTCAATTCGCTGTGGCAACCTCAGCAGGGTATAATGACACATTTTCTCCAGAGGAACAGATCTCTGCTACCTGGAGCAGTTGCAGTTCTGAGTGATCTCTAGTCCCCACCTGGAGATTGGCAACAATGGTTCCCCAGGAGGAAATGGCTGGTTTGGAGGGTGGAGTTTATGGCATTGTACCTGTCTGAGGTCCTACCCTCCACAAACCTCACCATCTCCAGGCTCCACCCCTCACGTCTCCAGGAATTTCCCAACCTGGAGTTGGCAACTCTATCTCCTTCCCAGCCAAGCATCATAATTCTGAATTATCTCCAACCCTCACCTGGAGATTGGCAACAATGGTTCCCCAGGAGGAAAAGTACAGGTTTTCTCTGCATTGGGGACCAATGCATCAAATTGAAGGTGGGGGGATTAAATACTTGGCTGCTTCCACTATTTTTTTTAAAATGTTGGGGAGAAGGAGTTGGAATTGCAAAAGAAGAAGAAGATGAAGAAAGACAGAAATAATGAGATTTAACACAAAGAAAAAAAATTATTAAACAGATAAACAGAAATCAACTGAGGCAAACAAAATAAAGAATGGAATTAAGATTGTAACATCCTGTCAGAGACGTTGGGGAAAAAGGGGAAACTGCCATGAAACAGAGGTGTGATGAGAGTAAAGAGCAGTATATGAAGAAAAAGAATTTAAAGCAATCCATGCATCATGTTAGGTGGGGTAGCTAGTTTTGCCAACTCCAGGTTTGGAAATTCCTAGAGATTTGGACTGGAGCTTAGGAAGGGGAAAAGCTCAGTGGGAATGTGATGCTATAACATCTGCCCTCTATAGTGGCCATTTTCTCCTATAGCCTGAAGATCAGCTGTATTGCTGGGAAACCTCCAAGCCCCATTTGGGGGTTCTCAACCCTAGCAGGTAACAAAAGAGCTAGACTTCAGAAATATTAGGAATAGCACCAAATCTTGGTAGCTAGCTATAGGATGAGAAAGAGAAGTTGATTAAATACCTTCAGAAGAAGAGCATAGGTAAATAAAACATAGGCTTTTTAGATATCTCTAAAACAAGCTATTTTAAAATCTTTTGAAGCACTACAAAGTGAGTTCCATTTCATTAAGCAGCATTGCTTTTCATAGATCTGACATTTCTGCTTACAGGTTTGACATTTTCTGACAACAGGTACTATCATGAACGCAGTTAAGTCTAGTAGAAAAGAAATAAGTGGAATGCACAATGAATTTCTCAACAGATATGGAAGCAAAGGACATTACAATGGAGCCAAATTTGATCACAGGGGATTTCTCTGTGAGACATATTACAGTAAGTTATGTGGAGAAACTGTATAAAAGTACTATAACTTGTGCTAATGCTCCAATGCCACACTTACACTACTTTGAAGTTGATGGACAACCCTATCTATTGCAAGGCCTTTTGGGGATTGCAATTCATCTCTGTGTACAGTCTGAGTTCAGGCATTGTTTTTCTGTCCTTTCCAACTCTCTGTAAGATCCCAGTATTAGGGTATGTTTTTCCTTCACCACAAAAGGGATCCCTCTTATAGCACTTTATCCATAGGCATAAAACAAGGTCAAAAGGAAAGAGGTCCCCCTGCCTCCAGAGATTAGTAAAACCAGCATCTGGGCCAGGTTTTGCTCCTCCCAGCTTTGTTCCAGATAGGAGATCACTAACTTTGTCCTATATAACTAAAAGTTGCTGATTAGTTTTCTTTTAGTAAATTTCTAGGCTGCTTTGCCCCCCCCAGCCAGAATAATGAGACAGACAACGATTTGAAATTAAACAAGGGCCACTTTATTAACTATTTAACAGAACATTGCAGCAATAACAACTAAGCAAGCATGGAACAAGCAAGGCAGGTGTCACTCCCTGACCAACCCCCTTGCCCTTGTAGGGCGGGTCACCCAGCTCTGATCGTGAGCCAACTCTCTGGCTCATGACCAGCAGCCCAGCAAACTGGTTGCCCTCTAGGAGCGCCTACCCCTGAAGCCTTCCAACTTGCAGGGATGAGCCTGCCCTAAAAGGTTCCCAGTGGAGGTGATCACCATTCCCCACCTCGGACCCTGAAATCCGAAGGCAGTTCCTGATGACCCCTTGTTCCCTAACGGGATATGCCGTAAGGTGCTCACCCGTTTTCTTGCTTGCACAAACCTTCCAAGTGACCAACCTATTTAAACGTCGTCCACCCCAAACATCCCCTCAGTCCACTGCCCTCAGTGTAAGGTAGGCGAAAACACCCCCACCCATTCAGCCTATCTGGGTGGAAGTGAAAAATTCCTACCTGGCCCCGATGGCGACCAGCAACAGCCTACGCTAAGAACAGGGCGAGCAGGTGGGCGAGCATGTGGAGACTGCTAAGGCGGGAGCGGAGCCTAGCCCCCTTTAAATAGCCAGCTCCGCCCCCCGCCACATCAGGATGCATGGCATCCTGCAGCGTTGCCGTCATCTCTGGCTCATCTCTGGCTCATCTCTGGCGTTGCCGGGTGGGCGGGAGCTCCGTCTTAAGCAGATCCAGTCCTGTGGCTAAAGAAAAGATGTCCAACATGAAGTCCTTTAGCAGTTTCCAGTATGGCCTCCAATACTCACCTGAACTGATTTCAAGGCTAGGAAGCTGATGCCCCTTGATCCATCAGTGGATGCTACCACAGCCCACAGCAGCTGCCACTTCTACTCATCCCCTTTTAATCAGTAGTATATATGTCTCAATGAGTATGGATCATCCCCTTTTAATCAGTAGTATATATGAATGAGTATGAAAAGAAATGGAGCACTAGAAATGATTAGAAACAGTTTTTGATGGAGTTTGGTTTTTTGTCTATCAATGGAGCACAAAGTGTCATGTCAGGTATGTAAATAGGGGAAGAGTTTAGCACTTGCTTCCCGTGACAGCCTTCGTGGTCGCCAGATTTCACTGGACAGCTCTCTGCAGCATCAGACAGCATGTGAGGAACTGCTGCAACAAGGAGAAATCGAGTCTGGATCTCAGCCTTTGTGGCTAATTCAAATAAAATAGTTTTGTGGGGAAAGATGGCTGTGCCCACCTAAACAAAGTGCTAGAGTATTATGGAAAATCCAGCAATGATTTTTACAAATGTATTAAGTATTTAAACAAAATATAGAAGAAAGAAGTGGGAAAGCCTTCTCCTTGTTCATTTCCCTCACTTCTCATCAAATACTACCAGAATGAGGTGCACTAGTGCTACATCATCATATCATGGTGTTCTGCCACCACTGCAATGATGTTACATTAGCACTATAAACAGAAAGGAAAACCATTAAGCAAATGTTCAGAATCAGGTGCCAACCCGATGGCTATCTGAAACCAATTTAAACCTAGGCAGTCCACTAGTGCAGTTGTGACCGGGCTATTAGTTTGGAAAATAGTTCTGTAGATGACTTAATAGAGTAGCTGTTGCAAATCAGCCTGGTGGAACTGATTTAAATGGGGTTATACTGATATATATCCCCTAAGGAACACCCTTTTGATCCATGGGACCTAATGGGGAAGATGGATGCATTGTTTTAAAGAAAGTGATGCTTTTATTAGTTTCATTCCAGAAACTTTTGCAGTTAATGCTCGGATAGAGAAATTATGAAGTTATTATTACCTGTACTCTAGTTTCCTGGACACATTTACATACTCAATTTCAGTCAGGAAGATAATGCTACTTGTAATCTTTCAAGAACAAAAGGAGAATTTCTGAGACACCTCTAGGGAGCATCGGTCATGATGACATTGTGATTGTTGGGGAAATTAAAGTAATAACTTTTTCTGTATGAAAAGTTGCATATACTGTTTATGCTAATCAAATTTCTGTGTTAGCACAAAGCTGTTCTAAAGTTTGAAAACTTTTCCAAGGGGGGAAGAAAAAACAACACAGACAGATGAACAATAATTATACATGTTATGCAGAAATATCTATTTCAGACTAGTTCATAGTCTATATGCCTTAAGAGAACACTAGATTATTTCTTTGGTTAGACACATTTTTCTTATAGAAGCTTTGCAAGAATCTCCATTATTACAATAATTAAAAAACTGTTATCCATCAGGAACTGACAAAGGATATAACTTCTTTTTTAAAAAAAAACACTATACAAAATAAATATTTATTTAAGATATTTTTATGATGCCTCTTCAGAGTCCTGCTTGAGGTGGTTTACAATGATGTAGTGAAGTATCTTTGAAATAATCTGAATAGGCCACAGTTTTGAATTGTAGGCTATTGCAAATGACCCATGGAGTAATATTAGATAATAATTATTAATGAGTCACTTGTCACTTTAACTATATACAAATTATCAAACACTATACAAAATAAATATTTATTTAAGATATTTTTATGCTGTCTCTTCAGAGTCCTGCTTGAGGTGGTTTACAATGATGTAGTGAAGTATCTTTGAAATAATCTGAATAGGCCACAGTTTTGAATTGTAGGCTATTGCAAATGACCCATGGAGTAATATTAGATAATAATTATTAATGAGTCACTTACTTGTCACTTTAACTATATACAAATTATCTTCCTACTATAAAAAAGGCCCGTTGTGGAAATAAATACAACGGCCTCTAGAAAGAGGCTCTGGGTGGGTGCCCCGGCCTTGGACACTCAGTGTCAATTTGCTGTGGCGACCTCAGCAGGGTATAATGACACTGAGTCCACCATTTTCTCCAGATGAACTGATC
>NW_015173736.1:184883-215686 GCF_001447785.1 Gekko japonicus
ATGTTCTAGAGAAGTGCCACCACCATTCGGCTTTTATTTATAAGGGAGATAACTAAAATTAGTTTGGCAATTTAAGTGTGAACAACATATAATGAAGCTTTTTAAATGTACAAATAGGAAACATAAATCATAGAAACATAGAATCATAGAATCACAGAGTTGGAAGGGGCCATACAGGCCATCTAGTCTAACCCCCTGCTCAATGCAGGTGTCGGGTTCCCCCTTGGTCTTGGGGATGGCGCCCCTGGTGGCCGTCTTGCAGCAGTCCGCCTACGCCTTGTGTGGCAGAGTTGGGTGGTCCAGGAAGCCGGAGTGGTGAGAGAAAGGATGGAGAAGGTGAGGGCTTCAGACTGGCAGGGGGCGGGGTTGAGTGCACCCCTGGCGCCCCTCTGCCAACACACTGGGACTTCGCCCTTTTGCCTTCTGTCTCTCTGTTTCTCTCTCTGACCTTCTACAGTCCCATCTGTGTTCCTCCTCTCTGGCCCTCTCATGTCTCCATCTTTTATTCCCTCTTCCTCCACCTCCCGGACCACCCATCCACCCCTTCTCAGGGCCCCGCCTCTCTTCAAAAGGAAAGACGCCCAGAGGGCGGTTTCCAGCTGTGCACACGCCGCCGGTGGCCTGGGCGGCCCGGAGGCCACGCTGCTGGCGCCGCTCTGCTGTTCCTGCCCCTCACAGGTGCCTCCCAGCCCGTCTGGCTCGCGTCCATGCCATTCCATCAATGACGGGCCCGCTCCTGCCTCCGGGCGCGGCCCGTGTTCCTCTCGCTGCTCCCGACGTCTTCTGGAGCCGCCGGCTGTCGGGTTGCCGCTCCGACGTCGGGCCAGGCCTCCCCTCGTAAGTTGGGATGGGGGAGTCCTCCGGGGTTGTTTGGGGTTCCCGGGGTCTGTGGTGCATCGCCCGCGACCCTCGGCGCGCTTCCCGCGACCCCCGGAGCGGGACAGCAGGATCAGAGCATCTCTGACAAGTGTTTGTCCAGGCACTGCTTAAAGACTGCAGCTGATAAATTTGATAACTGGCTGACTTGGTGTTAGTGAAACGAAGGTAGCAATATTATTTTTGTTCTTTAAAAGAGCCTGTAAAATTTTGGTGATTGTATGAGGTCTATAGCTATACGCATGTTAACAATGTCTGGCAAAAATGATATAAAAGAAAAAAAGGGGACAAAAAAGGTCATTCAATTTTATTTAATTTATTATAGATAGTATTTTTGTTATGGAGGACTGGGAGCAGAGGAAGAAATGAAATGTCACAAAGTCAAACCAAAATAGTCCTAATAATTCATCACAGGGTGACATTTTTACAGAGGGCTATGTGAACATGTCCAATAGGCCTCTTTAATAAAGCAGCTGATGGTGAATAAGGGCCATCCTGAGAGTGTATATAAAAGTCAATAGCAACAACTGCCCAAGAAGCTATCCAGCCTTGTCTGTAGCTCAAACTACTTGTTACAAAAAGCTTCATTATTTTTTCTCTCTGTGCATTTCTTCAACCTACAGCAACCTGGAGCAGAGGCTACATAGGAAGAGCATGTGGAGAGACGAAACTTTACTATTGCACTTTGGTCATTTTTCAGTTCAAAATATTCCTGCTTTTCTACCTGTGGGGTCCCTGCATCATCCTTATATTTCCTGAGTAGCTGACAAACTGCTTGGAGAGGGAATTTTAAACTGAAAATTATGGGGTGGGGAGTGGATTCAGCCATTTCTCCATGCCTGCTATTCCTTTACTCAGATACGACCTGATTTGGACTTTTAAAAAGTGGAGGAAAGGAACACAGAACTCCACTTAATGTGCCATTAAATAAAATGTTATTTAATAATGAGACAGCCAGGTCTACCTGCGAAAGTGTCACACCCTTTAATCCATGACTTGTTTTATGATGCCATGGCGTGTCCCTGCACCAAGATCGAATTTGACACCCAGGGCTTGCATTCTGTTCCAATCAAGAACAATACAGACCTGTCCAGTAAATTACTCAAAACCTTTATCAACAGGATATTTTCATTTAGTGCCCTATTAACATCCCTGCAGAACACCTGAAGTACCCTGACAATCTGGTTCCCACCACAGCTGGAAAAGGTTTCCAGTTTTAAATACCCAAGGACATTCTTCAGGCCAGCATTTTAGGCTCAGCTCTCCCCTGGAACGGCTCCTCTACCACTGTTATGGGACAAAGCACAGTCTTTCCCCAGGATTGTTGCCCTCTCATTTTGGAACACCACAAACACACTCAAGCTACAGTAATTTTTTTATTTTATTTGCATTTTTACCCTCCCCTTTTACCCTCCTAATTTTTCTCTCATTCCTCTCCTTCATCTTCTATTACATCTTCTTAGATATTCTTGGTCTTGGGTAGGTTCCCCCTCCCCATATCTCCTGCTTCATGTTCTCTTTCTGCAGACTACCCGTCACCTCCCTTTTGCTCCTCGACTTCATGACCCTTCTCTCCTCCCCTGTAGTGGATTTACATGTGGAAGACCATTGTATGGTCAGTAGATACTGAATCTTTACAGAATGCTCTGAATTACATCTATTTGTCCTCTTTATTCCAGGCTTCAAGCTTCCTCTGCCAATTCCCAGCCAATTAACCACAGCTCTAGCAGTACATAGAGATAATGCTGACTGCAATAAGCAGCCTGCCTGTGGGAAATCATCCTACAGACAGGTGCTGGAGCTTGCTTGCAATTAGACTACAGTAACTTTTAAAAAGTTATGCAAGACATGAGACCTTTGGATCTCATTGGTTGACGAGGGAAAGTGCAGACATGTGACCAGCAATTAGCCCCATGGAGTGACATCTCAAGAGCATTGCCAGGGATCCCTAGTCTTCAGAGAGAGGACTGTTATAATTTATTTATTTATTTATTTGATTTATACCCAACCTCCCAGCTGAACCAGGCTCAGGGCAACTTACATACAAATTTAGACAGATAAAAACAATAAATATAGATATAAAACACAACATAAAGTACTAGTGATCAGTTTGTATGGCGGTGGCGGAACAGTAGTAGCATCAGCCATAATAAAGATACAGTCAGCAATGGGTTTTAGGATCGACAAAGCTCAGGCTGTCGATGATAGTATTGGGCACAGGGTCTTAGTTTGTTAGGTGCGGCTCCTTAACTGGAGGCCTGGTGGAAGAGCTCCATCTTGCAGGCCCTGTGGAACTGTAAAAGGTCCCACGGGGCCCTAGTGTCACAACATTGGGGTGTCCCCCCAATGTTTATTGGCCAAAGTGACAAAAAAGGAATTTAGGTATGTTCAATTGGGAATTAACCCCTTTGGTACCATAGTTCTATGGCACTGGAATAAATAATAAACCTGGGTTCTGGGCCAGTAACTCACTCCAGTTGTATAAAAACAGAATTTAGATATTTATTTACAAAAGATTAACACATATAAAAACATACAAGTAAGGGAAAGATGTGCAGAATGAAACAAAGACAAAATAAGAAACCTAACTGACTAGCCTCTAGACACGGACCCTGAGCAGTAGTCTTCCCAGCAGTGCTGATGCAGGAGTAGAAGTACTGAAGGGAGTGAAGACCTCTCCTTACAAGTTGACGAGCTCTTCCTGACGTGATGCAGAATGTTCCTCTTTGTCCAAAGCTCTTCTCTGTGTGTATGCCTTTTCTTGTTTCTCGCTCTTGCCTTTATACTAGCTCAGCTGTCAGTTCCCTAATTGACTGTCGAATCAAAAGGATCAGTCAATTGATCTAACTGATCTAAGCTGAATCTAGATCTTCAGCTGTGAAGATGGTCTGCTGTCAACCAATTCCTTTGACAGTTCACAGCTGGCAGCTATCATGCTGAAAAGTAACTATCTGCAGGTGCTTATTAGGTAAGGTCTATCATAACTTGGAATACAATCCAGATAATACTTACGGAATGACAATTCCAAAGAAAATCCAAATACTTAGGTACTGAGGACTCACTTTCATGACACCTAGTATCTTCTGGGAGCTCGTTCCACCAGCATGGAGCCATCACTGAGAAGGCCCTGGGCCTGGTCGAAGCCAGCCTGGCATCTTTGGGAACCAGGAGGGCCAGACGATTTTGGGACCCTGACCATAGTGCTCTCTGGGGAACATGCAGAGAAAGGCAGTCCCTCAGGTAGGTAGGCCCCTGACCATAAAGGGCTTTAAAGGTAAGCACCAGCACCTTGAAGCAAATTTGGTACGCTATAGGCAGCCAATTCAGTGCTTTTAACGCAGGGCAGATGTGCTCCCACATAGGGAGGTCCAAGAACAGCCTGGCCTCCACGTTCTGCACCAGCTGAAGCTTCCAGATTTGGAACAAAGGCAGCCCCATGTAGAGAGCATTACAGTAGTCTAAACTTGAGGTGACCATCACATGGATCACTGTCGCCAAGTCATTACATTTGAGGAAGGGAACCAACTGCCTAATCAACTGAAGGTGATAAAAGGCTGACTTAGCAGTGGCTGCTACCTGGGCCTCCATCGTTAAGGAGGCATCCAGGAGCACTCCCAAGCTCTTAACCTCTGACGCTGGCACCAATGGCGCTCCATCAAAGGTCGGGAGTGGGATCCCTACCCCTGGGCCACCCCGACTTAGGCACTGGACCTCCATCTTCATCAGATTTAATTTCAGTCAGCTCAGTCTAAGCCAACCAGCCACGGCTTGCAACACCAGGTCCAGATCTCCTGGACTCGAGTCAGACTGGCTGTCCAACAACAGATAGAGTTGGGTGTCATCTGCATACTGGTGACATCCCAGTCCATGCCTCCAGCAATCTGGGCAAGGGGGCTCATATAGATGTTAAATAGCATTGGGGAAAGTACCACCCACTCCACAGACTAGCCTTCAGGACAGCTGTTCCTATAATGCAACCCTTTGTCCCCAACCCTGAAGAAATTAGGAAAGCCCCTGCAAGGCAGACCCCTGAATCCCAGCATCAGCAAGGCAGTGGATCAGTAGTTGATGGTCGACCATGTCAAATGCCACTGACAGGTCCAGTAATAGAAACACTGCTGAACTGCCCCAATCCAGATGCCCCCGAAGCCCTATCTTTGCTATGTTTTGCCTTGATATATAAACACCACCCTGCTTATAACACCTTTTTCAATGTTAATAAATGTCATATTACAGATTCATCCTTTTTTGGGTTATCCTATAAACCTAAAAGCTTTTTGGGTTTTCCTATAAACCTAAAACCTGGCAGGCCCTGATTCTAAAGTAAGATGTTGCCTCTTTTCCTATCCTGTTGAACTAAGTCTCAAAACCCTGACACCCCCTCTCTTTATTCTGTATTCCCAACACCCCATTCCTACTCATTTTCTCTGTTGGGGACACCACACACATACAGATCCATGGGTGTGTTTTGCTTAGACTAGCCATGGGTGAAGACATGCAGTTTAACAAAAATCATTTCCACTAGGAATTAACTGCTTATGATTGCTTATTCCCTGATTCATGTGATTTATCTGCTTTTCATTGTAGTCCTAGATGTATACTGGTTACAGAGAAAAAGGAAACTTTGAATTGAACTTTTATTGACCTCTGTTGAACACTGTTAAACAGGAAGGGGGTAAAAGCAAGAAAAGAATGCAGAGATTATGCAATAAAATACTGAAATTGGGGAATATCGATAAAAGTTCCATTATGTTCAGTAAGATATAACTCTCAAACATATGTGCATAAGATTGCAACAATTGTTAATCTGTTAATGATTGATGTAACTGGAAGTTAAAGGTACTCTTGATTAATTTATGAGGCTCTTTTGATTCCAATATGTTATTGTGAAATGTGAAGGAAAAGAAAATATTTAAGATGGGCAGTGAGTTATACTGTACATGAATATAGACATGAACCCACACTTTACTGAATATCTCTAAAGAGCACTTATACTGTAGTCTCGGTAAGGTACTGTTTAAATGTGATTGACTGATTAACCAAGTAAAATCAGATGGCTACGGAACCAAAAATTCTTCAATCAGTGGGCAGTGCTACTTATGAAAAGTCTAAACACAAGCAGCTGGCAGCTTAGTTTACAGATTATGAAACCTGTAAACCTTAAAAAAAACAAGTTTAGATCAGTAAGTTCCTTATGTGGGCAGGTTCTTCAAAGCACCCATCTACTGCACTTTTTCTGTCCTTGGATTCCATGCATATTTCTGATAGAATTCATCTTTGATATATATCCCCTAGACTTGTTCCATTTCTTTCTTTTCTATCAATTAATACTACCTTTAACTGTAAATCAAAATGCAGAAGTGCCTAATGTTAGCAGCAATTAATAAGAGGAAAACGGTTGAAATCCTTTGGTTCAACACTTGCAATAATAAGGCATGAGCTGGATGGATTTTCCAAAAAGACTGCATGACCCACATCTCGGCTGGGTATTAGTCACATTTTTAGATGCATGTCAAAGCATGTTGGAAGTGCAAAGGTGATTCAGCCTTTATGGGACCATGCATCTGTTTTCATTCTAAGCCTACTTCTCAGTCCATGTTTTGAACTGGAAAGAGTCCTTGTCACACAATATCAATATTCTGCATTGCTGTCAGTCTAGAGATATATTCACAAACATCCCATGATCTACAGTTCTTCAGTGAACTGCTTGGCCACAATATGTGATCCTTTAGGTTAGGGACTCGGCCTCAGAAGTAAAAGTCTGAATGGCAACTTTGCCTCTTTTCTTGTAAAAGTTGTTGATATTGCTTGTTATAAATATAGACTTCTGTTTGTATTCTCTGTATTTATACCACCATCATGCTGTAGCTGTATAACTATACATATTTTAAAGGTAAAGGTAAAGGTTCCCTTGCTCGAATGCCAGTCGAATCCGACTCTAGGGTTGCGGTGCTCATCTCCATTTCAAAGTCGAAGAGCCAGCGCTGTCTGAAGACGTTTCCGTGGTCATGTGGCCGGCATGACTAAACATCAAGGTGCACAGAACGCTGTTACCTTCCCACCGAAGTGGTACCTATTTATCTACTTGCAATTTCTTGCTTTCGAACTGCTAGGTTGGCAGGAGCTGGAACTAGAGACGGGAGCTCACTCCATCTTGCGGCACCCGGGTCTTGAACTGCTGAACTACTGACCTTCCACAGCCTTCAGTTCAGCGTCTTAACCACTTGAGCCTGGATTTAATTTGACATCAGGTTACCACTGCTATACATAAACAAATCTGACTGACATCTAAACAAATTGTTTTACACAGTACTTTATGATTTTATGATTGTGATTTTATTATGTTTTAATTCGTTATTAAATGACTGTTTAACGATGTTGCTGTAAACCGCCCTGAGCCCACTCGCTGGGAGGGTGGTATAGAAATCAAATAAATAAAGTATAAAAACCTAACTAAAAGTTGGTCAGCTATTATAGTTCTAGCATTATATAAGTATCACACTGCAATAAAAAACTCATCCACATGGAAAGGAGATCCATCACAACAGAAAGTCCAGAAAACTCTTCTATTTCAACCACGTAGCCTCACCTACCAACACAATTATCAGCTTAAGACACATATGGTACGGAGAGAGGATTATATACTTCTCTTCCCAGCTGTCAGATCCTTGATTCCAAAAAGCACACCAATATTCTCAGTATTCAACATGACTTCATTAGGCTTGTACATATCCAACAAGAAATTGAACTGCCACTGCCACTAGAAAGTCTGTATTAATTACAAGTTGCAAACCAAAGAATACTTGGAATGTTACCAGCCCTATTTCACTTAAGCCTGTCACATGTACACACTAAGTGGTTATTTCCCCCAATTTTGCCATTCCCTATTCCCTACATCCTAAATTGCAGGACTTATCATGCAACTAAAACTCAAAACACCCCACTCCAGCAGCTGAATGCAGCCAGCCCATCAGAGATTTCGTAAACTTCCTCGTTTTGCTGTTTGCCTGAAACGGCAAAAACGTGGAAGGTCACCAAGCATCTGGCAGGCTATATAATACATGGTGGATGGGTCATTTTCATCTTAGTGGGTCAAAAACTGCAGGCTTGTTATACGGCAAGCACTTTAAATAAATTAGTATTTAACATGCTCATTATAACAAGATGTACAGATTGCAGGACAGAAAAGTTAGGAATACTTTTTACTTTTTTATAAAATAAACTCATATTTGGTGCCTGGATAAAGTAGAAGAAGAAGAATAGAAGAGGAGGAGATTGGATTTATACCTCGCCCTTCACTACCCAAAGGTGTCTCAGAGCGGCTTACAATCTCCTTTCCCTTCCCCTCCCCACAACAGACACCCTGTGAGGTAGGAAGGGCTGAGAGAGCTCTTGACAGAAACTGCTCTTTTTCAAGAACAGCTGTTATCAGAGCTACGGCTTGCCCAAGGCCATCCAGCCAGGTGCAAGTGGAGGAGTGGGGAATCAAACCCGGTTCTCCCAGATTAGAGTCCATGCACTTAACCACTACACCAAACTGGCTCTGTACATGGAACCTACATGAAATAGAATATGCCTTTAAAGACCAAAATGGAAAGAATAATGAATTAAAGTTTTAAAAGGCAAATAAAATGTTTTAAAAGGATAATAACCTGATGCAGAATGATCAGGAAACTTGTACAGGTAAGAACCTAATGAATTCATTTTATATGCTTTTTAATTCACCTCTTACGTCACTTTCATTGACCCCATGGAAGAATGTGTTTTAGGACCCTGGGTTGTTTTTGGTGTAGTAATTTGGTGTAGTGGTTAGGAGTGTGGACTCTAATCTGGGAGAACTGGGTTTGATTCCCCACTCCTCCACATGTAGTCAGCTGGTGTGAGGCATAAGTTCTTTCAGAGCTGTTCTCTCAAGGGCAGTTCTTCAGAGAGCTCTCTCAGCCCCACCTACCTCACAGGGTGTCTGTTGTGGGGAGGGGAAGGGAAAGGAGATTGTAAGGCACTCTGAGACTCCTTTGGGTAGTGAAGGGCAGGGTACTTTTCTTCTTCTTTAGTCCTGGAATCTTAGGACCAAAATACATATGAAATCCATGTGTCAAAACATGGGTTTCCCAACTCAACTCATGATTATACATTCTAGCAAAGACTCACCTTCAAATGCTCTCTGCTAAAAATTGAGCACAAGGAAGGGAGGAAGTATTTCAGGCTTCTCCCCCACCACAATTTTGCTACCAGAAATGGCATGGAGGGGGACATGTTTGCCAAATTCTTCCACTACCCTATTTTCTTTCCAGACACATGAAGCCAGAGGAAGGGGCAAACAGGAACCACTGGTGCAATTTCTGGTGGCCATGCTAGAATGTGTAATCATGAGTCAGGTTGGAAACCCATGTCCTGACACGTGGATTGTTTATAATATATTTTTGCCCCTACCCCTCAATGGATTTCTCCAGGGGTCGTTTCATAGAAAAAGAGCTAGAGGAACTCATTAGCATAACTCATTAGCATATGCCACACCCCCTGACATCACCGGAAGTGTGTCATAAGGCCACACACCCCACCCCCAACGGGCCTGGCCAGCGGGAGTGCGAGGAAGCCCCGCGAAGGCCCTCCCTGGCCCCAGGCAGGCAGGGGTGGGGAGAGGCAGGGAGGAAGCAACTTACCCTCCCTCTTCTCCTGCCTCCTCCTGGCTGAAAGAGAGCCAGAAGTGGGGCGGCCGGAAGCAGGGGGCGGGGCTTCATCATGTGCCCCGCCCCCGTACCTCACCCGGGGGAACTGCGATCCCCCGCGATCCCCCCGAAATGACCTCTGGATTTCTCACATGAGTCAGCCTTTACTGCATTTAAATTTAGACAGTGAAATTGTGTTTAGCCTGATTATGTTGGTAAAATGAGGTCCATATTATTAAAAAAGTACCCCCAAAACACACCTATTTTTATTTTATGCATATTACTGAAGATTAGAGACCTGACTTTGGATAACACTAAACATAAATGGTTTCTCAGCTTCCCGGGAGATGGGTTTTTGAGACTGAAAGGCGATTTACCAGGCCATAAACATACATGGGGAATTTCTCTTGACCACAAAGGACAGGTTTTACATTTTCTTAAGGCAAATATAAAATTATTGATTTGAATAATTTTTATATTTATTGATCAATTTATCAGGTGCAGTCATTGGAGGGATTAATAGAGACTAATTATGTTTTTGATAGAAAACTGGTACTAGACCAGAAATGTCATTGTTGTATTTCTAAAGATATAAAATTAAAACAAATGGCATATAATAAATATATTGAGCTACAATCTTTATTTTAGATTACAACAAATCAACTGCACACCCTGTAAGGATTAATACTGACTCACTGTAATGACAAGTTGTGTAGAGAATGAAGGCAGGATTGAACCATCTGTACATAGCAGAGGGTGGAAAGCACAGTGCCAAATAACAAAAGACAAAGAACAGTTTTAAAATGGAATTTTGCACTGGCTCCTTGAAATTATATGAACTTAATATGTATTTAGTCTAGTTCCCAATAATGTTTGCCTGCAGATCATTCTGTAGCGATATATGACTTGGCACAATCTAACCATTATGTTATCTTGTAGTGAGAAAAATAGCTCTAAAAATATTTCAGCTCCCTTGACACTCTTTTGAATTGGTTAGCTTGGCAGAACATAGCATTAGAGAGCAATGTTGCTGCAATTACAACTTGTGTATAGGTGTGACTGCCTAATTAAGCTTATTATCATCTGCTAGATACAAAAAAAATTGTCATTAGGAAACTTGCACTGAACATTTCCCATGGGCAGACAATGGCCACAAACTGGGCAATTGATAGTCTCTGTTCACAGTTTACCATGGGGAATGATCACAGGATTGAGACTAAAGTTTGAGGGGATAAAGCTGGAAATTAGTAGCCAAGATGAATGTTCTGAGAATGAGAGAGGAAGACTAAAATCCATACCAAGACAAGACACTGTGGACTTGGATCCATCTTCAGCAGGGTCAAAAAAGTAACTGGAGCAATCCAAGGCTTATTATGGAAATATCTGCCTAGTGAAAGAACAGTGAATAGCAGCATAAACAGAGGGTAGACTAATGTGGCTAAGAAAATTCAAGGGCCACTAGGGATGGGAAATGAGAACAAGGTTTGTACAACAATTCAACAAATATTGCGGCATAGCCCAAGTGGTCCATGAATCCAGGTTGTCAGCCCATTGCCTAAGCTGCCTTGGAAGTATTTATATCCAACAAGGGCCAAATGCCTAAGGGCCAAATGCCTATCTTAAGGGCAAGCCATGTAAAGTAGTAATATCATTACATCAAATCTCCCTGTCTTGTGGATCCCAAAAAGGGCAACTAAACAGAGGGCCGTGTAAACTTCCAGTGAAATGCATGACACTATTTCTATTGCTTTTTTGGTATTTATTTTTGAATGATGGGTCTGAAATAAAAAATGATTAGGCCTTCGGTGAGGAATCATGGCAGGCTGACATCTCTGGAGTAGCAGAGAAGCATTGTAACAGGAACACTGGCAGGGAAAAAGTTTCCAGCTAGTGAAATCTTCCTAGATCAAAGGAAGATCCTGAGATAAGCCTCTTGTACTACCAAAGGATGCTTCTTGTGAGCTAGCTGCAGAGATGGAGGTTCCTGCAGCCGGTCCCTGAGTTGAGCAGCTCAGAGTCTTGGAATTCTATCTATGCTCACAGCTGCAGTGCAGACCTTTTATGGGCATTAAGCCTAGCCTTTTATGGACATTAAAGGCTCATTTCTTAAAGATTTATGGAACTAACTAATTCACGGACAAAGAAAGATTTCCTCCAAGACAAAGATGACATTTCTTATGGTGAGGTAAGCCTTTTTGGGGGGGATTACAAAAACAAAAGTTATCTGAAGGATTCATGGACTTAAGAACTTCTGGCAAAAAGCTTATTAAAGAGGAAAATAAGAAAGATCGCAAACAAAAAATGGGACATTTATTCTTTTAAGCCTTTATTCTTTTATTCTTAATTCTATTTTTGACGAAAGTGCATATCCTGCAAAGTTACTATCTAAAGAGATCAGACTGCCGTGGGATAGATTTTGTTTATTTTAAAAGACTGTAGTTAATTGGACATTTTTGCATAACAAAAGACAGTATCCAGGACTCAGACTGTGACTTCTGTTGCTTCTATTGCTATGGTGATGTGACTCAAAGCTGCAGAAAGATAAAAGTGAAAGTCCTTGATTTATACAGACTGGTAAGATATGGACTTTGATCTCTATCCTACGATGGCAAATACTAGAAAGAACCCAGATAGGAGAGCTTCACCAGATATATCAGGGCCAGATTCAGAAATTATTTGAACAAATGGAAAATAAGATGGAAGATCTTGGCAATAAGATAGAAGATAACATAGAAGCTTTTGAAAGGCTTGTTAAGGTTAAAAATGAAATGACAGAGGAAGTCAAAAAATTGGAAAGCTCTATAAAACAGACATCTGAAGTAAATCAAATCAGTGACAAGGTAGTAGTTTTAGAGAACAAAACAAAATTTAGGGACAGAGAGCTGAAAAAACAATTAGATCATTTGAATCTAATGGAACTGATGGGAAACTTTGGAGGGTGTGATCTTTACTTTTAAGAAACAGAGATTCAGACTGAATTCAGTCCAAAAAGTGAGAGGCTTTTAGAAAGATTTAAAAGAGATTTGAAGGAGATGCAAATGGAAAGTCCAATAGAGCCCACACAAGAACGCAACAGGAATTGGGACAGGATGACATTGAACAAGGTGCCACAGGTACTAACTAAATTCTGAACTTTTCTTTTTTAAAAATTTCTGACCAGAATATGTATTACAAATGCTTAACATGGAACATTAATGGAGCAAATGCTCCTCAAAAGAGAAAAATATTTCACCATTTGAAAAAGTTAATACAAGACATTATTTCTTTACAAGAGACTCCTATTAGAAAAAAAGAATTTAATTTAGCAGACATTAAAAAGAGAAATGGAATTGCTTTGTATATTAAATCTCATTGAAAACCAGGATTGGTATTGAGTGATGATCATGGCAGATCTGTGAGTGTAGACATTAATTTACATGGGGTTAAGAATATGGAGGTGGGTGTTTATGCCCCAGATGAAGGTAAAATGGAGTTTTATACAAGACTTATGGAGAATTTAACAGATTCACCTTATGAAAGTTGGTGTTTGATGGGGGATTGGAATGGAGTGATTTCCCCACAAATAGACAGGACCTCTGAGAAATATATTAAAATTCTTAAAGTTAAGCTACCAAAATCTTGCTTTGATTTGATGGACAATATGGGGTTGGTTCACTTATGGAGACAGAAAAATAGGAGTTTTAGAGAATATACATACTTTTCAGAAAGACATAGATCCTTTTCAAGAATAGATATGATTTTGACATCATGATTTAGCTACCAAGATTTCTAAAGCAGAGATTTTACCAAAGACCTTTTCAGATCATAACTCTGTAACTATGGTTTATAAAGGAAAAACCCACTTTCAGATGGACATTAAATGAAGTATTGTTACAAAATGAAGCAATTGTTGATTATTGCAAAAGAAACTAAAAGAAATGAGAAAGGTTTAGAATGCAAGTAAAGTCTTTATTACAGGTTACCTCATACAACATAACCTCCAACTTAAGAGAAAGCAGCAAAAGAAAACACAAAATATTTTGCATGAAATAAAAAGAAAAGAAGAAGAATTAAAGAACACCCCAGGAAATATAAATATCTTTCAGCAAATTAAGATTTTACAGCAGCAGTTATCTATGTTAACAATAAGAGAAATGGAAATAAAATTGAACTATGTAAAACAAAGAAACTTTGAATTTTCAAATAAACCAGGGAAATGGTTGGCCTACAAATTGGAAAAAAGAAAAGAAAAGAATATTGAAAATACAAGAGGTAGATGCTATATTAACAGATACTATGGCTATACAAAAACCATTTTATCAGTATTATTCCAATTTATATAAGAGTCATAATACTTCATTGGAAAAAAAAATGAATATATTAGAAAATAAAATCTACCCAGGATCACAGAACAACAAAGATAAAGTATGAATGGGCCTATAACAATAAAAGAAGTGGTGGAAGCTATTAAAAGATCAAACCAGGAAAGGCCCCTGGATCAGATGACCTTCCAGGTATTTACTACAAGTGCTTTTAGGATGAACTTTTACAACCTCTACAAAACACAATGAATTCTATCTTACAGGGAGGAAAGATGCTGGAGACATGGCAGAAGCCAATATAACTGAAATACCCAAAGATGGGCAAGACCTGACATTGGCAAGAAATTATAGACCAATATCATTATTAAATAATGATTACATGTAGTTCACAATGATATTAGCTGAAGGACTTTAAAAATTCTAAAATAATTTATTCATGAAGATCAAAGTGGATTTTTACCTAAAAGACAGCTGAGGGATAATGTTATAACTGTATTAGACATTTTGGAATATTTGGGGAAACACAATGAAAAACAAGCTGCATTGTGGATAAAGCGTTTGATAATTTGAACTGGACCTTTTTGTTTAAAGTCTTAGAGGATATGTATTTTGGAGAAAATTTTATGAAATGGGTAAAATCAATCTATACCTGTCAGTCAGCATAAATAATTATTAATGGAAATTTGACAAAATCATGTGAGATACAAAGAGGAACAAGACAAGGTTGTCCACTGTCACCACTTTTGTTTATTCTTGTACATGAAAAATTGAATAGAGATATAAGTAACAAGATGAAAGAATCGGAGGTGTAAAGATTTAAAAAAAGTCCTATAAGTTAAGAGTTTTCGCAGGTAACTTGGTATTAGTCTTGGAGGATTCTTTAAAGAAAACTGAAACTTTAATGACCAAATTGAATAATTTGGTGCAGTAGCCAGTTTAAAGTCAATAAACAGAAGACTAACATAGTAGCAAAAAATATGAAAACACAAGACCAATTAAAACTGGTAAATAAAGCAGGTTTTAATATTGAAACGAAGGTAAAGTATTTGAGTATTACTGTGACAAATATGAATTGTATGTTATTTCAAAATAATTTGGAATGAAATTAAAAAAGGTATGTTAAGATGGGACAAACTTCAATTGTCACTTTTGGGGACAATATTTGTGATCAAAATGAATGTCTTGCCCAGAATGTTATTTTTATTTTAGACAGTTCCTATGTTGACAATGGAGGTGCCATTTAAACAATGGCAGAAAGATATATCTAGATTTGTATGGCAGAGGGACAAACCACAAGTTAAATATAAGATATTACAGGATGCAAAGGAAAGAGGAGGTTTGGGTTTACCCGATTTGAAATTATATTTTCCTGCTTGCTGTTTTGTGTGGATGAAGGAATGGATCTTGTTAAAAAACAGAAGACTATTAGAGTTAGAAGGACACGATTTGAAATTTGGATGGCATAGCGGCCAGTAGTATGATAAAGCCAAGGTCAATGTAGAGTTTAATTATCACTATGTTAGGCATGCTATTTTGCGAATATGGAATAAATATAAACCCAAGATCTGTCCAAAAATACCTTTGTGGTTATCACCTCAAGAAGCTAATTTTAGAAGAGAAATGACAAGTTTGTATAAATGGTTAACATATTGATATGTTAGAATTTTCTGAAGGTGAATATAAGATAAAATCAAGAGAAGATTTGATAACAGAAATATACATGCCAATGTTTTTCTTATCTACAAATCTTTAAAAAGTTTAAAGTAGATAAAAGGCATTACGAATTTGAGCAATTTAAGACTGAATTTGAAATGGAATTTTGTACAAATCATAAACATGTTACTATAATGTATAAACTTTTATTGAAATCTGAGACTGAATAAGAGCAAGTGAAAGAATCAATGATAAAATGGGCTAAAAATTTGGATATGATACACAAATAGAGCAATGGGGAAATATGTGGCTAAAAGGGTTGAAATTTACATTAAGTTCTAGCCTTTTAAAAGAATTTTTATAAGATGATGTACCATTGGTATATGTCTCAGGAGAAATTGGCTAAAATGTATAAAGGTACTTCTAGTCTATGTTGGAAATGTGAACAACATGAAGGAACTTTTTACCATATGCGGTGGACGTAAAAAAGCAAAAAAATTCTGGATACAAATACACTCAGAAGATCTCAAAGATTAATATACAATTGAAACCAGAGTCTTTTCTTTTGGGATTAATGGACATTTATCTGGAAAGAAATCGTGGAACTTTATTTCTATATATGACAGCAGCAGTGAGATTACTATATGCACAAAAGTGGAAGAGTTTGATATTGCCTACAATAGATGAATGGTTGGTTGAAGGTGTTGGAACTTGCAGTGATAGCTAAACTTACTTCATTGATTACAGAAAAGACAATAAGTTCATTTATTGCTGATTGGAAACTCCTTATAGACTTTTTGCATGAAATAGGTTTAAGAAATAAGGAATCTATAGAATAGGAAAAGAGAGAGGTTTTTGTTCGTATACATAGTGTAAGAGAAAATTTTGTAATCATACATATATTTGTCATGGAGAAAATCAGAAGCCTTCTTTTTTCAATCTATGTAGTTTTTCTTGTAGTTCTGTTTTCCCCCTCTGTTCTGTTATTTCTTTATCATTTGTAATTTTTCTTCTAATAAAAATAAAAAATAAAAAAGGAATTATTAAAAACAACATGGCTTTCGTTCAACCACACCCTGGGATGCATTTTGATGACTTTATGTACATGTTTTCTGAGCAAATTTTCCTCCAGTAACTGAACAATGGAAAATTACCTATGTAATTTCAATTGCATGATGTGTTGGTAACACACAGTTAATATAAAACTCAATGGAATATATTGGTTGGAATGGAAGAGATTTATCAGTCAAAAAACAAATAAACTCTCCATCTTCTAGCCCATACTGACAAAAAAAATTAGATTGCAGAATTATAAGGTGATATTTGATGCCCTATAGAATAGAGGATGCTGAAAATTATATGATAAAGGGCCTAGCAGAGCACTGGGGACTGTGCTCAAGATTCCTGCTCAGAAACTGATACAGACAAATTGACTAATATAACAAAGATCATTTCCCCCCCTGTATCATAATAACAAAATGTGCCAAACACTTCTTCCTCCAGTTTCCTATAATGCAAGAAAACTAGTAGGATGCATAGAACCACTTATATGATAACTATATGATAAACATTTTGTGTGTGAGATTCTTTACCATTTGGCAGATACTATTTGTATGTGATAAAGTGGCTCTGTCACGGAACTTCCAGATGACTAAGGTGTCCAGTGATAGTTGGGGTAATCCTATGAAAAAGATGGGCCCCTAAATGCAGTATTATTCAGAAAAGAAGGTTTCTAGACAGTCATAACCAACCATTGTTTCAGTGCCATCCTAAGCAGCTCCACTTAGAATCCTACTCAGGTCTATTCAGTGGGGCTGTCCCAGGACCCAGCAAATGGCTAGCAACTTCTTACCTGAAGGCTTGCAAGTGTCTTTTTCAGTAAGAATAGTTCAGGTCCACTGCATTGCAAAGAAACCACTTTCTTCTGGCTATAAGTTTGAACCTGCCTGCCATTCTAATGTATTTGGAAAAGTGTGCATGCACACGAAATCTCATACCTTAAATAAACCTTTGTTGGTCTTAAAGGTGCCATTGGACTCTAAATTTGTTGTTTGTTCTGTCTTCTTATTCGAGTTAAAAGTTGAAACTAACATTCTGACTGTGAAGTGAGCCAAACACCATTTTCATAGGGTAATGAACATTATTTTGAAACCATTAATTTAACCACTGTTCTGTGTATCCCATTTTTCTTTGTATGTGCATTCACTTTTCAAAAGTTG
Organism: Gekko japonicus; assembly: GCF_001447785.1. NCBI lineage: Eukaryota > Metazoa > Chordata > Lepidosauria > Squamata > Gekkonidae > Gekko > Gekko japonicus. Next base: position 202,602 of record NW_015173736.1, read on the forward strand.
GGATAATATTCTGACAACACGTAGGGGAGAGACCGAGTTTCGAAGATATTGGTGAAGGCATAGATAAAGAATCAGGACAGTGTATTCCAGGTGATAGACCAACTTATGGAGTAACCAGCACCTTAAGTTGCTATCAGCAAAAGTAGCCTCATAGCTCTGGGAAGTGAAGCAGAACCCTTGAACAACCCCCCCCCAACCATTGTTTCAGTGCCATCCTAAGCAGCTCCACTTAGAATCCTACTCAGGTCTATTCAGTGGGGCTGTCCCAGGACCCGGCAAATGGCTAGCAACTTCTTACCTGAAGGCTTGCAAGTGTCTTTTTCAGTAAGAATAGTTCAGGTCCACTGCATTGCAAAGAAACCACTTTCTTCTGGCTATAAGTTTGAACCTGCCTGCCATTCTAATGTATTTGGAAAAGTGTGCATGCACACGAAATCTCATACCTTAAATAAACCTTTGTTGGTCTTAAAGGTGCCATTGGACTCTAAATTTGTTGTTTGTTCTGTCTTGTTATTCGAGTTAAAAGTTGAAACTAACATTCTGACTGTGAAGTGAGCCAAACACCATTTTCATAGGGTAATGAACATTATTTTGAAACCATTAATTTAACACTGTTCTGTGTATCCCATTTTTCTTTGTATGTGCATTCACTTTTCAAAAGTTGGGATAATATTCTGACAACACGTAGGGGAGAGACCGAGTTTCGAAGATATTGGTGAAGGCATAGATAAAGAATCAAGACAATGTATTCCAGGTGATAGACCAACTTATGGAGTAACCAGCACCTTAAGTTGCTATCAGCAAAAGTAGCCTCATAGCTCTGGGAAGTGAAGCAGAACCCTTGAACAACCCCCCCCTTTTTAACCCTTGACTTTAGATAGAAGACACTGATTGTATTTCTGTGAGTCTGACTGGAGATAAGATGCTACCTAAGGAGGTTATAGAAACCTTATAGTCTTCCCAATTATGTGACTATATATGTATTCAAATGAGGAAGTGCTTGCCAAGAAGCATATAGGAGTAGTATTGTAATATTGTCCCATCACAAACCTACACACATTCATTAGAATGTATGTGTAGTCTGTACACAAGGCTTAGAATCATAGAATCACAGAGTTGGAAGGGGCCATACAGAGTCGGAAGGGTCCACTCCAATCCCCTGCTCAATGCAGGATCAGCCTAGAGAATCCCTGACAGGGTTGTGAACCCTGCAAACAGCATGGCGCCTGCTCATGTACATAGTTAGAACATGTATAGGGACTGTGTACACAGTCTAGTGAGCAGCTGCAATCTCAGTTTTCCCTGCACAAGTTCCAAGTATGTGCATCATCATCATTTGAAGAGGACCAATGCTATGTAAGAATTGCGTCCAACATTTTTATACTGTGTGACAGTGACAATAGGGATTAGAGGAATCCTGCCTGTGTTTTCTCCTCACCTACTGGATGACTGTGGCACATTGCACATGTAGAAATGGACACTGCCATAGGATTGGTTTAATATCCCAGCGTTTCCATACCTGACATTCAGGGGAAAGTAAATTACACTGGTATTTATTGAATAAAATTCCTTACATGGCCCCTGTCCATACTGGTTTTTAAAAAGTTCTTTGAGGTCAGGTATCACAAGAATTAGCATTTTAAAAAATTGTCTCTTGAATGCATTGTGAATGCTGGCATTCTTAAAGTTATTTGATCCCTCCCTTACTATGGGTTTTACATTTAGGGAATTAAAGGACTGTTGAAAAAACAGGAGACCTACAATGCAGATTCCTCTGAGCATCCTTGAAGACAAGTAGTAGGTTCAGATGACCCTAGTTTTTGATACAGAAAAGGTGGTACAACACAAAACAATATTTGTCCCTGTCACATGGAAAAAAGAAAAGTCAAAAGTCAATTTTTAGAATACTACTCATCCAGGACACTTGATGAAAATGATAGTTATAATACAACAGGGACCAGCAGCTGCTGATGAGACCAGAAAAGAATTTGCAAACATGGCATTTTTGTGATGAAGAAATTATGTTTTTTGTGCCATATCTTTACCACATCTTTGATTAGATGAAAGATCATTTGCATGCATATCAATCTCAGGCATAATTTATGAGGTAAAAGATTTTTGGACAAACCACAAGAAGTGATAGTTTGCATTCTTAGCCCAAGATAAAAATCCTAGACAAAGAAGATGGGTTAAATTAAGCTCACAACTTGATTGAATAGCAGATCTGTATTAATGTCCATAATTAACTGTTTTCTGCCACCGCCTTTAGGATACTGTGTTTGCAGTTATTGGTCTTTCTCATCCAATCCTTTCCAGGCTCAGTGTTAAAAATCAAAACTTGTACTACTCTTGCTTTTCCTTTACCATGAAACAAAATGCAGCACATTGACAGTCAATGAGATTGATAAACTTTGGTTTGGGTCAGCTTTCTTTCATAACCCAATGCCTTGAGAGGCTCTTTCCTCCCTTTCTTACACTGTGCCTTCTAATTGAAATATCTCACTGCTCATTTAACTTCTTTGAGAAAGAAAGGAAGAAAGGTCCAAAAAAAATTTCTTCCCTATTCTTACAACAACCAGCTAGTCCTGAACGGTCACAACAGAAGCATTTGGGGAGGGGTTTACTGTAGCAAGTTGTGCTGGGATAGTTTTAGAAATACATGTCAACAACCTACCACCACCTAAACCTTCATACTTGTCTCTTAAGTGGCAGAAGCAAGTAGAAGAACAATATTCTTCCTGGGAAAGAAACTTTAAGTCTCAGGATGTTAAAGACTGGGTTCCATGGATGGTCTGACCCCAAGCATAGTGATCAGCTCTGCTTTATTAGTGATTTCAGGAACACGACTGAAACCTCAGGGCAAGAGCCCTGTTTAAATAGCATGCAAAACCACACCCAAACACACCCACATCCCAACAATAGGCTATTTACATAACATTAGTTTCTCATTGGTCAGAGTCCTGGTGGGCTATCGTTCTTGAGCTCCAAACTAAGCCAGTCTCTGGTACCCAGTCCTGGAATATTCCAGCCCTAATGCATAACACAGGACTTCCAACACACACTAGTAATCAGTGCAAATAATCGGTTAGAAAATATGGTTTCAAAGCTTAGTTTGGCTATATCATTACAGGATGTATGTCACATTCATTTGAATTGGGGTGGTTAAAAAGTAGCATGTCTACAAAACTTTCAAGCATCTATTTTAAGGCACTTGTTGACTCATAGCCATGTGGGCATACAGGCAAGATCTTGAGATGCTTGAGACCAAGACTGTAATTTTGAAAGGAGATGATCTAGCATGCTGAAGCTCAGCAGGACCAGACTATACCTGGATGAGAGACCACCTGAGAGCCACATGAATGCCAATGAGAAATGGTGGGATATAAATTTAACAAATGAAATGATTAAGCTAGAGCTGAAGCAAGAATCCGGGCCCGCACGAGACAGCCCCGGCATGCCTCGTGGGGGCCGCGTTTGCCTCCTCGTGAGGAGGAACTAGAAAAGGTGGCTGCGGTGGAGCCTTAGCTCCAGTAGGGGGAGCAGAGTCCGCATAGCCTTAATAGGCTTGCTCCGCTCTCTCCCCGGCCAGTCCTTGCCTCGTGCTCGGCCCACCCACCCACCCTATATGTAGTGTAAGCATAGGCTGGCTGTCCCATTTAATGGGGGGCCGGGTAGGAATTTTTTGGTCCCATTCTCGGATTGGCTATTGAGATGGGGTCTTTTTCGCCTACCCTGCACTGCGGTCAGCGGATTGAGGAATTGGTTTGGGATGGTGCCTAAGGGCTAGTTCATCACTTTGTTAGGGCAGAATTAGGTTTAAATAAAGTTCAGCGGATAGCAAGTACCAATTAATAACCCCTGGTGGGGGGTAGAGGGGTCTGCGGGACCAACCTTGTAGCCGTGTGGCCTGGGTGAGGCTTGCAGACCGCCTATGGGGATGGTCACGACGGAGACTCAGCGCTGGCCGTGCGGTGGTGTTTGAGGGCTCCTGAGGGCGCATCCCAATCTTGGCTCGGCTGGGTTTGTAAGCGACTTACGGTTGGCTCCAACCCGGGGGCTGTGATGTCTTGCCGTTCATATGGTTTGAGGATGGGAGTCAAAGCGACGCCAGGCCCGGCCGTGCCGCTGTTTTCATAGTTGCCCTTTGCCGTTAAGTTAATAATTTAATAAAGTGGCCTTATTTCATCCAACCTTGTTGTCTGATTATTTCTTCTGTCTGGGGGGGCAAAACCTCCTTTTGAGGAAAAACAAAAGAAAAAGCATTTATTCACTGCAGGCAGAACTGGAAGCTGATGTATGTCTTGGGACTCCCCCCCCCCTCTTTCATGTACAGAAGTTAACTGAATCAGCTATTTTCTCTAAACAGAAGCTTTGGTGTAGATGCTAATCCTTGACCCCTGTGGCTCTGAAGAGCGTTTTCTTTGCCACAGGCTTCATATTTTAGACACCAATAAAAGTAATCTATTGACTCATAGCAGCTTGGCTTGAAGGGCCAGCATACCACCTTTTTTGGGGGGGAACCAATTAAAATGTATTATTTATTTACAGTGCCACTAAAATAGCCTCTATGTATTCTAGAGAGCAGAGGACATGGCAATGATGAATAATCCTAAATAATAAAAATAATTATCTGCATACTTGAACCATACTGTTCTCACATTTGTGTCATCCTGTTCATTATAGAGAACTGTTTTCTTTCATACTGATAAGATATCCCTTAAAAAAACAAACCCTGCCTTTGTAGAGTTTTTATGGGCCAATATGATCTGTCCCTGGGACCTAGAAGGAATAATGGTTACAAATTCTACTAGATTTGCAGTTCTATGCTAAAATTCAATACACTGAGAGTTTAGTTTTCAGAGCTCTCAAATGTGTTTTTGTTGTAAATAGCAGCTGCACTGAGACATGATTTGGATTGGCAACACAGAAGAGGAGGAGGGCGTATTTAACCACTTCTTCCCATGCCGTTTTCTTAACTTGAAAAGCTCCACAGCACTGCCCTTTGCAAAACTGGGGCAAAGATACAGGCAACAGTCTATATGTTGGTGACTGGAAAACGGCATGCCTCAAGCCATGACCACATGGTGGTGAGATCACAAGAGGGGAAACTCCAGACAATGAAACAAATATAAATAGATGCCTAAGCAGGGCTCTTTTTGTAGAAAAAGCCCAGCAGGAACTCATTAGCATAATAGGCCACACCCAACAGCAGAAACTCATTAGTCTATTAGGCCACACCCCTGACAGCACAGCTCATTAGCACATTAGGCCGCACCCCCATGTTACCAGAAGTGTGGTTATCCAGCCACACCCACCTTTTGCTTGTTATTTTGTTTACCTTGTTTGTTGTCAAAACCCAGGACCTTTTTTTGTAGCAGGAACTCCTTTGCATGTTAGGCCACACACCCCTAATGTAGCCAATCCTAATGAGTTTCTGCTGTTGGGTGTGGCCTATTATGCTAATGAGTTCCTGCTGGGTGTGGCCAACTTGGGAGCCAGCCGGAACTCCATTCCTGTGCGTTCCAGCCCCAAAATAGCCCTGCCTAAATGCCTGCAATGCCAAGTATATTGCCTGTCTCTAATTACCACCTGTATGGATATGTATACTGCTAAGGATTAAATGGTTGGTTTTTTATTCACATTTCTTTTTGTCCTTTCTCAGTCTGCTGTATTTATATATGCTGTGTGAAATTTTTATTCTCGTCAAACTTTTCTGCATTTATAGTGTAACTAGTCTGATCGCTGCGACCCGTGTTAAAGCCCCTGTTCAGTTCATGTTTACCAAAAACAGAAAGGAGAGGTGACACTGGTTAACCCTACTACCCTAGGTGAGCAACAAATCATGTTAGTCCCATCAGTAGCGAGTACAATAGAAGAGGGAGACATTTATTTATTTATTTATTGAATGAGAGAGCAGAACAGAGCCTTTAAACAACAATGCACCAGAGGGTGCCTGGCCTCACACCCACAGGCAGAAAGTACCTTAATAATTGGCTTGATGGTGGCAGCAATACCCAGAGAGAGAGAGAAAGAGAATTAGGGAGTGCCTTGCTAGGCAGGAGACCTAGGATGGCTGCATATCTTTGTCCCACATGGGCAGAAATGTGTACTTGTGAGCACGGTTTTCCCACAAAGTGTGTCTATAGGGAGTCAGTATAGCACAGTGGTTAGAGTGTTAGACTACGGCTAACAGAGGCCTGGTTCATATTCCCATTTGGCCGTAAAGCTCTTGGGCTAGTATCTCGCAGCCTAACCACAGGGCGGCTTTTAATAAATTGCAGAACACCTAAGGTTCTCATAAGAAAAGTGGAAGAAAATTCTCATAGCTAGTGGATGAAATGAGATGTGGGTTATCCATGCATGCCTACACATTTATCATTGAGGGAAGGAAGGACGGGAAAACCAAGTCTTGCCTCTTTCATGTACAGCATATGTACAGTATGGAGAATTCAAAAACATAAAAAGCCACACGAACCTTTTGCTGTTATTTCGTTGCATCTCCTTTAGTCACTGGAGTTCTTCATTCTACTGGGGCGGCAGAAGTCAGATCCATTTAACTCTTCTAGCTGTATCTTTACCAATTATTACATTCATGTTAAATGTCTCCTTTAATTTTTGTTACTAGTTTAATTAGTGGGTCACTTCCCCTGCTGGAAAAGGGTAGCTCTGCCTTACTGGGAAGTTATCGGTAATGAGAGACATCATCATCCGGGCACATCTTGCACAGAGTCCATCCTAGCGGCATCAACATTACAATCAGCCTCTTTGCTCTCAATTTAAGCTCCGTGCCCTTGCAGCTGACACTGTGATCCAACATCTAAGCAATGATATAAGTCCCTATCGTACTTGTGTCTAATCAAGGCTGCCCTCATTTTCTATAACGAACTTCCTTCCAGGGACTCTACTTCTAAGTCTACTGTTCTATTGAAGTTCGACATGAATAAGGCTTAAAGTAACCATTCAGGAAGGTTGTGGGGGAAATGGTCAAAAGATCTTTCGCATTTATTTCTAAAGAAGCAGACTCTGGACTAAAGACCTTTAAATGATATGTATGCGAACATTAATTGCATATGACAGCACTTTGAACATGGTGCCTTTGCTGAATTCTTTTCTCCCTCTACATTTGACTTCAATAATCTAATAATACATGATTAGGCATTTATGTTCCAATTTTAAGTATTTAACGTGTTTTATATACGTTATCTCAGCATTTCTTATACTGAGCCTATAAAGGTTCATATTGTGCTATCCCCGTCTTGCAGAAGGAAGGATGTATGTGTGAAAATGAGACACAGCAGTTTGACGTAGAGTGTCCCTCAGAGGAATGAGATTTGAACCAGAGACTTCAGTTGCAGTCCTAAGGGCATTTTTGGAAGGGTTAAACCCTCTTGACCTGCTTAAGATAATTTCCTTTCTGTCTCACACTCCTTAGCCATTACACCACTACCCCCTCTGAACAGTGAAGCATACCTAATGCCATATCAAAATGCTTCTGTAACTGATCTCATAGGACATTTTCACCCACTACTCACAGTCAAATGTACAATATAAAGCAGCAGTTCATGAGATACCGGCTTGAGACAAAGGCATAGTACCTACATAGGTGAATCTGGACTGTGCCGTTTGGATAGCTCACATGAAGGAATGTTCCCCCATAAAAGAAAGAAAAAATCATACACTTAATAAACTGGCATATCTGGAGGAAGGCTAGGCGAGAATCTTCCTGCCTGACATTTAGGATTTTTATGTGGAGACTCTTTTTTTAACCACTGGACGACCATTCAGTAATGTTATCTCTACTGCACTCTGAAATGGTGCAACAGGCATGGGTTTACCACTTCGCTGAGAACTCAGCCTCCTAGTGGAGACTCACTCACAGCCATACAATTCTACATATATGCTGGAAGGGTTGTCATAGAAACTAAGCCATATCTGTGTTGTCAGGAGAATCTAATCAAGGAACAGTTAAATGCAAAAGCAGAGTAGCACGGTTGTTTGAGGTGCTCAGCTTGTAAAATGCCCTTTTATACAGAAAAAATAGGAGGGCATTCAGCCACATGAGTCTATTGTCCAGCCAGTGGCACTAAAGAAAACAAGATGATACAATTTTCAAGATTTAGTAATATATTCAAAAGCCCACAAACTATTACGATGAATAAGTAAGGAGAGATTTAGGAACACATTGATATAACTTCTGTTCCTTTTAGTGGGAGTAAGACACAAAGTTAAATTTGAAATTTTGCTTTTGTGCTTTCTTGTATAGAAATGTGATTGTGAGCGAAAGGTAAGATAAATGTTGCAGAACTGTTTCCCTGGCTACACTTAAATCTAATGCAATGCCAAGAAACTATTTCTAGAGAAGTCAGTTGCTGTCTCTGGGAAAAGCTCCCTGTGCATGGCAATCCATGGCCTACAGAGGTCTGAATATTTATATCAATGTCTGTGGCTGCATTTACTACAATCAGCGGTAATTACTTCTTGCACCTCACATAAAAACCATGAAAGGTTTGTGGTCAATGCTAATGAATATGTGGTTCTGCATAAACATATCCTGACACAGGGCTGATCTGAAAAGCGTACAACAGGCAGTTCTTACAAAGGAGGAAATTTATGAGCCAGATAGCACCCCTGGTTTCAATGAGTACAATTTCTGGGAAGCTGTGGCTGCTTCCTAAGAAAAAGAATTTCAAACAGGAAGGTCCCCCAAGTTAAGAAAGTTTTGGTTTCTATATTATGCACCGCTGCAAAGTCTGCAATCACCTCCTCCTGGAAATCTCCCTCACCCCCCAATTCTTAAGACTTGGTACAGGAACATATGGGATTATCTCACAATGGAAAGGATACGGATACAAACCTTGAATAAAGACCCTTACTCTGCCTGTCTTGATTATTATATGTTGTGGTTCCGTTTTAAATTTTATTGCTCAAAACATGTGTATGATAGTTTATTGTTGCTGGTTTGTCTTTGTGTCTGATGTTAAATGTTGTGGTTCCGTTTTTAATTTTATTGCTCAAAACAAAGATCATTTGGATCAGAATTGTGTTTTTTACTGTGTTAATTAATTGATACTTGATTATTTACTATGACCTCACATGTGTATGATAGTTTATTGTCGCTGGTTTGTCTTTGTGTCTGATGTTAAATTTTCAATAAAACCTTTTTTAAAAAGCAGGAAGGGCCCTGGTATCATTACCAGCAGTGATCTAGAAACTGTGTGCCTGGATTATCAACAGACTATTCGATACCCTATACTGCACTCCTCAAGTTTGCTCTGATTTTACTGGTTCTATGTAGTTGTCTGTGACTGAAAAAATAGGAAGGTTATTTGATACAGACTTCACTGATCTTCACATACCTACTCATTTCTTTTACCACATTGTTTTCTTAAGCCAAACAATATTTGAAGGACAATCCATATCTGCACAATCTATAGACAGACACAGTGGGATAAACACCCCCCCCCCTTACTCTCTTTTTAAAAAACTTGCACATCCCCATCCCCACAGGTGCCTCAGATTTTACATTTTTCTGCAGGCAATGAGGAGGCACTCTCAAATGTGTAGCAGGAAATGGAAAACAAAATAATCAAGCAAATCCCCAGCACTTCAGCAGAGACTAAGGTTATATTTCACTTTCCTTTATAAAAGTAAAGCTTACTGCCTAATTTCTTCTCACTTGCTATCCTGTCTGCTTACAAATTAGCTATGATGTGGCCAACTGAAAAGCCCAGAAACAACATGCAACCAGAGTGTCAATGGGAATAATAAGCAGCCTTTCTTCATGCCTGTTTTATCATTCTTCCTACAGTATCTTTCTCAGGATGCTTTTTCAGACATCTTGATTAATCTAACCCAGGGGTTGGCTGGCCTGGTAATCTTCAAGAACAATGGGTTTAAGATAGTGACTAACAACTATGGTTGCCAACAGGACTGGAGAAAAATATCCCATTCCTTCCATAGAGGTTTATTGTGTGGAAATGGGCAGCTGAAGCTTTTCATGGCATGGAGGGAACTAACATTTATTTATTTATTTATTTATTTTTCACATTTATATCCCGCCCTCCCCAATGTTGGCTAAGATGGGCAAGGTAATTAACCATGCCATAGTAAAAACATAGTAAGCTTAAGACATAAAATACATAATAAAACATCCGACACTTAAAAACAACGGTGCTCAATCAATACTAATGTCATGAGTCCAAGATGGAATCCACACAGTTCCAAGTGATACTTCCCATGATGTTTGTGCCCAATGGTGACGGCTTTTAACATCACCTAGAAAATGCCAGTCCCATTAAGCCTCTGTTTAAGGGACAGGACAGTTTCCCCCAGGCCTGTTGGCAACCTTACAGCAGCAAAAAAAAGTAAGTAGTTCTATTTTTGAGTGCATTCAAGCTGCTTTGTAGTAGCCTGATCTTGCAAACTGAGTAGTTCTTTTAATGTATGATGTGTATTCCTGTGCCAGCTTTGGTAAGTGATCAGAAAATGTTCTAGCCACAGGGCAGAATGTCATGCCGACACACACCATGCTATGACACTATCACCGAGATGTGAAGAAGCTCATTTTTTAAATTTTCTAAACGGTAAAAAAGGATTTACGTATCATCACAGCCACTGAACAGAAACACTGCATTCAAGGCTGAAACAGATGTGGTAAGCAAGTATTCTTACAGCACATATGGTGCCTGAGGTGGGTAACAGAACCCACAGTTATGCCAGGGCACTGGGTTAGAGGAGAATTAAGAGCCTTTGTTGGCTGAAAGACTGATTTGGATGGTGAGTTGTGAAGAAAAGTACATGTTCACACAAAGAGCTAAGTTCTGTCCAATGAGCTGCCGCAGCCAAGCACATTTTGTTTCCAGTTTGGATCTGCCTTCCCTCGTACTTGCTGTATCCTTGGCAGCAGTTTGCCCTCTACCTCTTCCCTGCACAGACAGCACCTGTACTAATTAAGTAACAATCAGCAATCTGACTGAAAAGCACCTGGGATCTCTCTCATTAAGATTTATTTGAAAGCATTTTCACTGCACTTTATTGCCAGGACTTGCCATTACTGCACCTTTATGCTAATGAGGTATTTGCAAATAGACTTCTGTTCCCTTCCATTAGGTTCATTGTTGTTTTTGTAGAGCAAGACACTTCTCTATCCTCCCTGCTGGTTAAACAGGAGGTGACAGACACAGGGCGGTAGTAGGCACCTGTTCAGTCTGAGCAGTAAAACAAAACTGCAAAGTATCACTGTGAGCCAGCTTGGGGTCTGAATGCTGAAGTGTCAAGAGAGGGAAATGAAGGAAGGAAGGAAGGAAGAATTGAGACAGAGAAGTCAATTTCGAAGACTGCATAATGGTCATTATCAAAGAGTAGGGGTGTTGACTTTTTTTCTGGTAAGGCTTCTGTGCCTCTCATGATGGCACAACCAGCAGAAATTCAACAGGTGATGCCTTTCCCAACTGCCTTTCCATCACCCCTAATGCTCTATCACAGGTATGTCCAACAGGTAGATCACGATCTACCAGTAGGTCGCGGAGGGGTCAGAGGTAGATCGCCAGCCCCACAGTTAAAGAAAGTTATAACTCAATTAAAAATGTTCGCAGTTCTTTCTGGATCTTTGTCTCTCTGTTTTGTTTTTGCTTATTTTGCTTACCAGTAAATGACAGAAGGTGCATTATAAATGGGGGGGGGCGGTGGAACCCAATTTTAGTGGGTTAAAATCTAGTTTGAAACTTTATTTTCATGGTGGTAGATCACCGGCACTTTTGGCCGGAAAAAATAGATCACTACCTGTTCGAAGTTGGACATGCCTGCTCTATCACATGCAGAGAACTCAGAGGAGGGGAGGGGTCAGCTTCTGACTTTGTACCTGCTGGGAGAAAACTCAGATGCAAGGTGTAATGGTTAGAGTGTTGAACTAGGACCTAGATCAAGCTGGGTTGCCATGTCCGTCTGTCTGTAGAAGTAAAAAAGAGCAAGAGACCAATAGCACCTTAAAGAGTAACAAAATATATGTCAGGGAATGAGCTTTCGTGAGTCACTGAGTAGTGACTCAGGAAAGCTCATACCCTGACACATATTTTATTAGTCTTTAAGGTACTACTGAACTAGGACCTGGGAGACCCAACTCCACACTGTGCCATAGAAGGTTACTAGGTAACCTTGGGCCAGTTACTCTCTGTTTGCTTACCCTGGCTCACAGTGCTGTTGTTGTGATAATAAAATAGATGAGAGGGAAATGATGTTGGAAGCTGCTTTGGATCTCCAATGGAGAGAAAAATAGGGTATAAAATCTAAGTATATAAAAATAAAGGCAAGAAGAATGTCTCTCACCATATCTAAAGCACAGTATAAGGCAAGTGAATAATTCATCTTCTTCTCGGGTTCCAAAGAACTAAAGGAAATGTTGGGGTTATTCTCACACTAGGCTTGGTGAATGACCAGCCTCAGGCAGCCCCTGAACAGCTACAAAAAAGTGCAGCAACACAAAAGGAGATTTAAAAAACCTGCCCACTAACAATGAAAATGTATGGAAAATCCGTTTAAAAAAATATATGCAGTTATATAGAAAAATTTTTAAAGTATGAAAGTCTATTTTGAAAAACATATACAATTACATAGAAGAAATATAGATTCAGGCGGGTACAGGACACTGATCAGATGTTTGAATTATGTACACCAGGAACACAAAGATCCAATGGCTACTCACAAGAAAACATGAAAGAGAAAGTTACACAAGAAGAACTGAATGACATCATTAAATAGTCAGCCACAAATCAAAAAGCTGGACACCATATGGATAATCTCTCCTTATATATAATTGTATTTTGGTCATGGACTCTCCTGAACATTCCACATGCTCCCAAATCAACTGGCTCCCTGATCTGTCACTGTCTGTAGCCACTGGCTGCATTGCCTGAGTCCCGCCCAGCTGCCACTCAAGGGTACTCGTGTGCCATTGGCCGGGTGCTGAGTTTGCTCCTCTTCCCCGCCCACTTCTTCAGCCACTGTGCCCTGTCAGAATTTCTGGCAAATGGCTTTCTCTCTTGATGACACCATATTCCTCCTCTCTGCTTATATATAATTGTATTTTG
>NW_015173736.1:216007-224316 GCF_001447785.1 Gekko japonicus
TAGAGCCTAAAGGGGGGGGGGGGGAGTTGGGAATTAGATCAAAACTGTAGTTGATATAGTGGAGACCATGGCCCCTTAGTTGCCCCCCTATTTGTCCAGCATTCAAGTCACCCTGTAACAGTTCCAGCCATAAATCAGGTTCATACAGATTCCTTTGCATTTTAATAAATGTATTAAAATTCCAACAATGCCGATGACTATTACTGAAACAAGTGGTAAAAGTAAATTGATGTCTTACGAATGTCTTACGAATATAAGATTATCATACAATGAGACTGCTTAAGGTCAGATGAACAGAAAGGCATAATGTGAATTACATGAATTCAGTAACTACGAGCAAGTGTGGTGTAGTGGTTAGAGTATGGGACTGAGATCTGGAACAACTGACTTTTAACCCCTTGCTCTGTCGTAGGAGCCCACCTTTGGCCCATTGCAATCTCTCAGCCTAACCTACCCTTACATATTGGTTGTTGTGAAGGTGGAGGCATGGAGAATCATCTGAAAAGCTGCTTTGGGTCCCCGATTAGGGACAAAAGTGGGATATAATGTAAAACATTTAAAAACAGAATAATATCTTAACTAAAAATAGGATACCTCCGTTAGCAGATAAGAATTTTAAAAGGTAATTAAAATGTAAAAAGCAAATGAACCAACCAACCTAATGTAAAGAAAACAATCAAAACCTGTTTTGTCTTGCTTTGCTCTGAACAAAGACAGGAAAGTCCTTAATTATGAATTTATAGCGCAATCCTAAATTGAGTTACGTGCTGCCAAATACACTTCAATGGGCTTAGAAAGGTTTACCTCCGTTTAGGGTTGCACTGTTAATTCCCCTTTACCCTATGGTTATGAAGTATATCGTTTTAAGGCTTGCTTCTAGCAGCCTCTAACTGAGTGTCACCCACCCCAAAGAAAGACCCTCCCTTAAACATCTACCAAGGACTTGGTGGAATTTTCCAGGACATTCTAGCTGTTTCTATGGTTCAGTCTACTATAACTCTCAGGAAGTTCTTCTGTTTCACCCAAGCCAGCCATTAATATTAAGCAGAGCTAGATGGAGCATGAATATTACTCCCATTCTGCAGATGCTCCATTGGCTATTCATCTGTTATTGGCCTTAGTTTAAGGTATTGGCTGTCATATACAAAGACCTTCATGGCCTTGGCCCCTCTTATTTGTGGGACTGCCTCTCTACATTCCACCATGACAATTTTGCTCCAGCCAAAAGGGGCTTCTGTAGGTACCAACTTGCAAATGGGCAAAATCAACAATTGCCCATACATGTACCTTCTCTGCTGTGGCCCCCACCTTGTGGAATGGCCCTGCCTGAGGAGGTCAGGAAAGCTCTTACTCTCCTGGCTTTCCACAAACTATGCAAAAATGACCTGCTGAAGAGGGCTTTTTCTGTGTAGGTTGTAATGTACAAAATGATTTTACAAACTTGTTTTTATAAATGATTAGGGACTGTGGTCTATATTGCTGCGTATAGCTTATTGTAAGTGGGAACCTATATATGTAATTTCTCTACCGCTTAATGTGTCATGTGAATACTTACACTATGTTTCAGTTCTTTCTGGAGGTTCCAGACTTCTATAATCCTAATGTGTTGTCCCATTCTGTCAGTAGACTCTGTGTAATCCTCCTTGAGTCCATGTGAGAAAGGCATATAAACAATGTGAATAAATAAATAATTGATGGCCCCGGTCACACGGGAGATTTTGGCCCGGGAGAGGGACGGATTGGGGGCGCAGCAAACAGGCGTGAGCACACCGCAACATCTGGGAATCGGCTCGCACCCGTACCCGATCCGTCCCTTCAGGCCAATAACGCACTGTAAAAAAGAACCACCCCCAGAGGAGGACTTACCTGGGATGCCGCATCAAGCGTGGCTGTAGGATCGCCGGCGCGCTCTTCTTTCGTAGCAATCCCGGCTCCCGGCCGAACTGCGCATGCTCACACATGCACACTTCGACTGCCTCGCTTCCCTGTCAGTGGCTTCCCCCCGGCATCTGATCGTGCCGGGGAGGAAGTGTGCAGCGGCACAAGGGATCTATGTGATCCCGCCGCCACGTGTCTCTTTTGGTGTGGCTTTAAAAAGCCACACTTTGCCCGTGTTCCCCCCCCTCCCGTGTGGCAGGGGCCGATAAATGAACCCAAGTGAATAAAATGGGACTTTCTTTTGATTAGCCTTCCTTAGAATTGCTCACTTATTTAGCTAATGTACATCTGTTCCCTGTGGAACTGAATGGGTGCATCTAATGATTCACTTTCCAAATTCTCATTTTACTTGTTGTATGTTAAATTCCTGTTTCTTTGGGGGTTTTTTCCCCCTGTTCTGCATGGGTTTTGCTCCCTCTAGTGGTCAATTCAACATAAAATTGGTTTCTTTCTAGTTTCTTTCCCTGCAGATTTAAACCGCAGGGAAATAAACCTGTTTTATTTTGAATAGACCACTGGAGGGAGCAAAACACATGAAGAGCAGAAGAGAAAAATCCAAAGAAACAGGAACGTCCTACTTTTTCTCAGTATTGTCTTGTGGGGGAAATAGTGCTCAACATGGCAAAAACAGAACACACGATGAGGGAATGGAGTAGCAGCCTATGACTGACATAGTGGTAGTACATAAACACCTAGTTTCTTTAAATGAAACGAAGTCCTTGGGGCCAG
This sequence comes from Gekko japonicus, assembly GCF_001447785.1. Lineage (NCBI taxonomy): Eukaryota > Metazoa > Chordata > Lepidosauria > Squamata > Gekkonidae > Gekko > Gekko japonicus. Next base: position 218,675 of record NW_015173736.1, read on the forward strand.
ATGAACTGCATCCAAGGGTACTAAAAGAACTCGTGGATGTAATTTCTGATCCTCTGCCCATTATTTTTGAGAATTCTTGGAGAAAGCTCAGTATGTTAGTGTTCACATGCCAGCAAGCTTGGCCAGTCATTGGAGAAAGGAAAATAACTTATCCAATCCAACATGGAGAGGGAAACTCTGCCCAATATATTCAGCAATTTAACCATGCAGAGTGATTGTACAGGCTCATGAATCTCGTCAGAACGTGGTGCTAGGTGTACCATATCCATTATTCTCAGACTCATTGAGGCTTTCTCACATAATTAATTGGGCAGAATGAGCACGAGTGAGCTCTGAGCTCCTGGCTATAGTGTGGATGCAACAACTGTATAAACCGGTAGCTTCTCCTATCCTTGCAGGCAGCATACTTGGAAATAGCAAGACTGCTCACCTGCCAGTGTCCCCATCAGTTTTTATAGATGATTATGCAGGAGCTGCTAAAAATCTGGAACTGGACCTGACTGTATTATGTGTGCACCACTGTGACAGTTTCCCTGCCCAATTATGCTTTGAATGTGGATGACTTGAAACAAGATAAATAGCTTCATTATCTGCTATCACACAAAAGCAAAAGGGCTGTTAGATGGAAAACAGATTGCAAATAAGTACCAGCTCAAAGAAATGTAAAATAGATAATGATATATTATTGATCTTATGCTAGCTATACAAACCATGCATTCTTTTTTTATTAAGCAGAAGTGACAAGGGCAAGCTAGAAAGTGTTTGAGGTATTCCAGCAGGCCAATGGTCCTAGAATGCAGGGTTGGTTTGCCTTGAGCATGCTACCCCCGGAACAGGGCCAAGCATATTTGTAAATTCCACTAAGCACTGTAGGACTTGATTCTATGCACAGAGCCCAGATTCAAGCATCCACATCAGTAATTAATAAGAGGTGATAAATTCACCTAGCCCTCAATAACCTTGGCACAATGGCAGTTTTTATTTCCACTTTGCCCCAGCCATTTCCCTAGATTTAGAGCCTAAGAGACGGGGGGGGGGGGGTTGGGAATTAGATCAAAACTGTAGTTGATATAGTGGAGACCATGGCCCCTTAGTTGCCGGGGGGGAGTTGGGAATTAGATCAAAACTGTAGTTGATATAGTGGAGACCATGGCCCCTTAGTTGCCCCCCTATTTGTCCAGCATTCAAGTCACCCTGTAACAGTTCCAGCCATAAATCAGGTTCATACAGATTCCTTTGCATTTTAATAAATGTATTAAAATTCCAACAATGCCGATGACTATTACTGAAACAAGTGGTAAAAGTAAATTGATGTCTTACGAATGTCTTACGAATATAAGATTATCATACAATGAGACTGCTTAAGGTCAGATGAACAGACAGGCATAATGTGAATTACATGAATTCAGTAACTACGAGCAAGTGTGGTGTAGTGGTTAGAGTATGGGACTGAGATCTGGGACAACTGACTTTTAACCCCTTGCTCTGTTGTAGGAGCCCACCTTGGACCCATTGCAATCTCTCAGCCTAACCTACCCTTACATAGTGGTTGTTGTGAAGGTGGAGGCATGGAGAATCATCTGAAAAGCTGCTTTGGGTCCCCGATTAGGGACAAAAGTGGGATATAATGTAAAACATTTAAAACAGAATAATATTTTAACTAAAAATAGGATACCTCCATTAGCAGATAAGAATTTTAAAAGGTAAATTTTAAAATGTAAAAAGTAAATGAACCAACCAACCTAATTTAAAGAAAACAATCAAAACTTGTTTTGTCTTGCTTTGCTTTGAACAAAGACAGGAAAGTCCTTAATTATGAATTTATAGCGCAATCCTAAACTGAGTTATGTGCTGCCAAATACACTTCAATGGGCTTAGAAAGGTTTACCTCCGTTTAGGGTTGCACTGTTAATTCCCCTTTACCCTATGGTTATGGAGTATATCGTTTTAAGGCTTGCTTCTAGCAGCCTCTATCTGAGTGTCACCCACCCCAAAGAAAGACCCTCCCTTAAATATCTACCAAGGACTCTGGAGGTTCCTTCCATCTATGATTCTATTATTCTAACTTAACTACGAGTAAAATGACAATGTGGAAAAGCCTTGGAACTAATTGTGGGCCAAAATATGGGACAAATTGGTATATAGGATATATAGTGCATAAAAGATATACATGATTTTTTTAAAAAAAATGGTAAAAATGGTCTTATTTTTGCCATTCTTTTAAAAAAGGAAAAACTATCAATGTCCAGCTTTTCTAAAATTGTGGGTTCTGAAACAATAAAAGATTAGATAATCATAATATTCACTTGCAACTCCCAAATTTCAGAAATCGCTTTCTTCTATATGAGAAAACTGGATGTGGTATAGCATTTAGAGTAGATAAATATGGAGATCCCGATTCAAATCATGACTGTGCCATGAAGCTCACTTGGGTGACCTTTGGCCATTCATTCTCTCTCTTGCATATCGTACCTCACAGGGCTGTCATAAGATTCAAATGAAGAAACTGAGTATGTCATCCTGACCTCCTTGAGTGAAGATGTTTTTTTCTTAAATATATCAAAACTTTACACTTAGAACTTTCATTTTCCCTTGCCCTCAGCTCCTCCATTTTAAAATTGGCACAGCATTGTTTAACAGCATCCAACTCATTGCTGGACCTGAGCAAAAAATTAACCCGTTTTGTGTTTTGGTGCTAGTGACTTTGAACAGGCATTGGGAAGCAGATGTGCACTGTTCTCTATAATTACTTTCAGCTCTCGTCTTGCCCTTTGCTGTCTGTTTGAAATTTAACCTTAATGGAATCAGAATGGCATTTACCCAGGGATCATCTCCAGAATGTCTGGAACTCACAGAAATAAAAGGTTAGAATCAACCAACTCCTCCATCCTTAGGTTTTTGTAATTGAAATTGTTTAAAGTTGTTTTTTTACAATGAACGGAAACTGTTAAAAGGAGCTGGGAGGAAAGATTTACACTGAATGAGGAAACACATTGTACTACGTGATTTTAAATATAGTGCTAAAGAGCATATTGGTAAAGAAGTTATTTTATGCAACAAGTTTAAACTGAAGCTGTAGTAATTTGCACTGATGGAGGGAAAGGTTTGTACTGGATTATCACCATGCTGCCACTGTTGCGTGGACTACTGTGTGTGAAAGTTAAGTAGCATCCGTGCCTTCATGCAGTGTCCCCAGTGGTATGTAATCCTAATCTTGTCAACAGAATAAAAACATGTTCGAACAATTACTAATAACACACTGTGATCCTCTCCAGTGATCTCCTGCATTGAACTGGTGTGTCAATATAAACACAACTTGAAACATTGTGCCAAAAAATGTGAGACCTTGTTTGTTGCATCAGCACGACTGTTTGTGGTGATACTGAGCTGCCAACTGGTATTGAGGGTTGGCAAGTGTGACCTACGGTTCTCCAGAGGTCAATACCCTAAGAGGAAATTACAGCTTTGGAGGATGAAGTCCATGGCATCACATCCTGCTGAGCAGCCTCCTCTCCCCAAACTCCTCGTGCCAGATTAGTGTAGTGGTTAGGAGTGTGGACTCTAATCTGGGAGAGCCGGGTTTGATTCCCCACTCCTCCCCAGGCAGCTGCTGGTGTGACCTTGGGTCAGTCATAAATTCTATCAGAGCTGTTCTCTCAAGGGCAATTCTCAGGAGAGCTCTCTCAGCCCCACCTACCTCCCAGTGTGTCTGTTGTGGGAGAGGAAGGGAAAGGGATTGTAAACCACTCTGAGACTCCTTTGGGTAGTGAAGGGCAGGGTATAAATCCAATTTATTCTTCATCTTCTTCCACCATTCCCAAATCTCAGGAATATCCCAAAGCAGAGTTAGCAACCCTAGAGTGGCAACTAAATTCCACACACCCACATTGAAATGTACTGGGTTCAGACACGTAGAGTGATCAGCTCATGGGTTATTGTGATTTCAGCTCAAACTAAAGACAACTCAAGCAGGACCGAAGCCCTGCTTAAATGTGCGCTCAACACCACATCCAACACACACACACACACACTCCCCATGATTAGTTATTTACATAAGAACTCCTGTACAATAGGTTCCTTCCAGGATCCTGGTCCCCTATTGTTCTGTGAACAAAGCTAAGTCTATGCTCAGGCAAGACACGAGTTCAATACATAACACCCCTCCCCCCATAGTCCAGAGCAGCCCTAACAAACAAAGTCTCTAAGGTACGCTGGTCTGCGTTGCTCTCAGTTTGAGCACCGCAGTTCTGACTGTGGGGCTGTGGTCACTGGTGCCGAGTCTGCCAGTTCCGTCGAGGGGCTGGCAGACAGTGGCAACGTAGGTGTGATGTTGGGTCTCTCTGATGTCACTGACTCTGGCAGTTTGCTTCCTTGTCCTGCTGGCTGTTCGCTGGCTGCTCGCTGGCTGCTGGGGGGTCTGCTGTCTGCTGGGGTGTCCCTCTCAGGCTCTGGTTCCTGGGGGCTCATCATCGCTCTTGTCTGAAGACATGGCGGGCAACCTGGATGCGGCAGGGAGGAGATGGCGGCGGAGCTGGTTGATGTGTCTCCGGAGTACTTGGCCATCTTCGGTGGATACCTCATAGGACAGGGGCACAGTGATCCTGATAACTTTGGTAGGAATCCACGCTAGGCCTCTGGAGAAGTTCTAAGCATAGACAGGGTCACCTGAGAAGAATCCACGGGGTGCTGCCTGGTTTTCCAGGGTCAGACTGTGTTCCGGAGCGCAGTCTGGGTGCAGTCTGTTGAGGTGGGGGGTAAGGTGCCTGCCCATGAGGAGTTCTGCCAGGCTGTAGCCGATCATTGTGCACGGGGTTATGCAATGGCCGAAAAGGAAAGCCGTGAGCTGGTGGTCCCAGTCCCCATGAATGATCCTTTTGAGGGACTCCTTCGTAGTCCTCACCATCCTTTCCGTTTGGCCATTGGTTGGCAGGTGGAAGGGAGCGGAGCAGATGTGCCAGATAGTGTAGCAGCCCATGAACTCCTGGAACTCGCCCAAGGTGAAGGCTGTCCCATTGTCCGTCATGATGGTGTTGGGTATGCCGTGGGTACAGAAGGCCCGCTGCAAAGCACAGATTGCTCCATGGGATGAGGTGGAACTGACCGGGACCACTTCCAACCATTTAGTGTAGGAGTCCACTAGAAGGAAGAAAATCTGTCCCTGGAAGGGTCCCGCAAAATCAAGGTAAAGCCGAGACTATGGTTTGTGTGTGGACTCCCACTGACGTGCCAGGGTCCTGGGTGTTAGCCGAATTGCTTTATGTACAGCAATTGGCAATTGATAAATGGGTTCTTGCCAGTTTATACCAAGGTCCTGTTCCCACCAAGGGTTACCAGTAAAGGATTCGAGGCTGTTGTAGTTAAAATAGATGTCTTTTACTTAAAAATATATCTCATACAAACAATACTGATGCACTCATACATTCAATCAAGTTCCTAAGAATTACAGTAGTAAAATAAGCACTTTTGCATTAGCAGGTAGGGGTGATGGTGAGCGATACTTATCTGTCTTGCAGCTTGGTTGTTCCAATGAAGAATGGAGGGGAAGAAATGGAAAACAAAAGGATCCACACTACCAGAACTAGCCGGACTGTGTGAGGGTCTCCTGACTGCAGATCAAGAGATCAAAGTAGAGGCAAGGGTTG
>NW_015173736.1:226186-252016 GCF_001447785.1 Gekko japonicus
TGTAATTAGCCAAAATTAAAATGTTATGTTTCATATATTAATTATAAATATTAGTTATTATCCAGACTACTCAGATTTGGCAAACCACACAGATCTGCCAAACCACACATTTAGCCTACCAATTATTTCACAGCATGATCCAATATAGAGACAGGAATTCAAATAATTATAGATTCAGATATCTGGAGAATACTTTGGAGAACCAATCTCCAAGCCAACTAAAAAAAAAATAATTACCATCATTTTAAAGCAAGAAAGTTCTTTAAAGGGTGACTTTTTAGCCAGATACTAAATCTAGCAATAAATTTTCTCAATTTGCCATCTTAAAAGAATAATCCCAGTGACTGCATGACAATATTTTCTAAACACAGTAAGAATTGATGCTAAAATTAGACTTAAAGAGTCTCCATATTGCCCTCAAGAGAAAACAGACTGCCTGTATGGTATATTCATTTTATTGTCAGACAGATAGTACTCATTTGTAGTGATCAGCACTTGGCAAACTGGATAACCTGTCTCATAACAATTTTATGCACAGATAGGTGCTCCTAGAAGGTACGCAAACTTTAAGGTATGTGTTAAGTTATGGATGTCAAAAGGACTTATTCTAGTATAATAATTTGCCCTGTAATGCAATGTTCCAAAACTAGCATGTCCCTAATCTCCCTGCAGGATCTCATGGGTTAGAACAAGCTCTGTCACTGAAAGCAGTCACAGAGATTTAAATATATGCTGTTTGTTGTTCAGTCGCACAGTTGAGTCCAACTCCTTGTGACCCCATAAATATTTGTGACAAATATAACATTTGAGACAAAAATATGTTCCCCAGTACACTGTCACTGAAGAAAAGTTACTGGCCTTTTGTTTTGCTGTCTTTTCTTACTTATCTATGCCAGCTGATTATTAAAATATAGTTGTAATGGTACAGGATTTAGAGTTCCCAGTGGTGGTGGTCATTCCTCCATACAGAAGGAAAAGGCCCAGAAATGTTCAGATGCATACTAAAAGTGAACAGATTGTAAAACAGATAAGCTTTGGTTTGAGGGATCAAAGAATAATGTTCCAGTAAGACAAAGCATTAGAAAGACAGTGAGCTACTGACAATAATAGCACTTTGGACAACTGATAGATAAACCAAGTAAGAAATGCTTTCAACAATGTTATACAGAAACAGGGATGATGATGGCACTGATAGGGAAAACGTATCGGCAATTCATCTGAGCATGTGCATCCATCTTTACAAGTCAATGGTGTCAAAGTAATGGGACAAGCTTGGTTGTCATCCATTTAAAATTTGTCAGACTATGTATACAAATGGTTGTACATATCATTAGGGGGGGAAATTCCAGTATTGTAGCACCCACAGTAAAGCTGTTGCATATAGAAGAATCACAAACCGGGGTATTCTGATTCTTGTTTGAGTTATAATCCAAAATAGCAAGTAGCAGCCACTTTTAATTAAACTGGATCACTTTGCAAATTGTACCGCATTGTTTCATATAACTGCTCATGTGAGGGTATTTCAGAACTGATTTAATCCTGCTAGTGGAGAATTGAAAGAACTCATATGTGGGACTTTGCACAAACACAGTATCATTTAAGCTGGACCACTACCCATGAAAACAGAATGCATGCTTGAACAGTACAAAACCCATCTGAGCTACAGACTTCCGGCATGCTAAGCACATTGTCAGCTAGGCCTCTAGCTGCCATGGTGTGAGGGGGTGCCTCTGGAATTTTAGGTTTCTTTTCTCTGTGCCTTTTGTGTTTCTTTATCTCTGTAACATGAGCGTTTGGCCTTGGTGTCTAGCACCAGCTTTCTCTTGGGAAAATAGACCCATTAGCTTGGCCAGCTTTTACCTATTCCTTGATTGGCTCCTGGCCATCAGTGGACCCCCTTGAATTGTGTATATCTGTTTTGCTTTGTGTGCTTATTGCCAGTTCTACCATGAGATGTGTAAAGATAATTTGCATACTTCAATGTCTCAATAAACTTTACTTATTTGCATGGGAGTTGTTTGGAACTGATTGCTGCAGGAATCTAACACACATGTAGCTGCTGTGCCTGGGTAGCAACCCAGTTTGAATGAAATGCTGTGGAAGGGCCTCACATAGGGTTGCCAGGTCCTGCCTTCATGCCAGTGGGGGGATTTGGAGGGGGTTCTTGGAGGGGGAGGGGACATTGCATGATGTCATCTTGTAGGATATATCACTGTGGGACATTGCTGATTGGGGCAGGGTTTCCCCACTGGCCAGCTGGCCAGTGGCCAACAGAAACCCCAAAAAGCAGGGGGTCCCCCGCCCAGGACTGGGGAATGGGAACCCTAGCCTCACCAGCAACATACTTAAATCATGTAGTCCCGATATAAATAGAGGTAGTTTGATTATGAGTTTCACATCTTTAACATCTTTGCAGTTCTATTGCTCGGTTTCTATGTATTCAAACCCTGTCACAGATTGGCTCAAGAAACAGGGTTACTGCCATTTTTTGTCAACATACACACTCACTAGGCACATAAAAGTATAGTGATGTAGCCAACGCCCCGAGGGTGCTAAGGTTCATTGACTTGTGTGGCTAGCCGATAAACCACACAGTTAAAACAATCATCCAGGCAGTAAAGGGTAACAAAAGAATTTATTCGAATAAGGAACACCTCACAGCTCAAATTCAGTGTGGATGTTCAATGTGTTACTGTCGGGAGTTTGCTTGTATGCTCTTCTTGCTCCTCCTCACTTTACATCATCACTGACATCATTTAGACATGCTCAGTTCAGATTTCTTTGTCTCGTCAGTCATCAATCACATATTTGACACACAGGATGTTACTTGGCCGCATTTCAACTCCTACAGTGCAGGTGCACTGCTCATTAAGTTGACTGATCTTTTTGTTTACTTCTTTTGGCTTTTTTCCTAGACTCCTTTAACATTTAAATGAACCCTCAGGCTGAGTTCATTTTTAGTACAACACTTAGGTATTTTCATTACAAAAATGGATCTTTTACATTAATACAAATAACAATATTCTTAAAGACATTTGAGAAGCTTATTTTCACTAAAATATACAAAGTATGAAAGCATATATCTTTTCAATAACATTCTAAAAAAATAAACCCTTTACATTAATTATTTTAGTGTTTTAAAGTAGCCTATGGCATAAAGCTCTTATAGATGCACTGAAACTATGTATCAGTTTATATTTTGGTACATCAGAATATTTTTACAAAACATTAAAACATTTAAACTTTCTTATTTTGTCAAGATATGTTATTTTACTTAACTAGCAGGATTCACCCTTTTATAATACAAATTCTGCATTTTTAATTGACCCTTTTTAATTGGCTTTCAGGTGTGCATGATTTATAATTTTGTTTTCTTAAACCTTTTGGAACATCTCCTTTTAACTTAGCTTCTTTAATTGACTTGTCCATGATTTATGTACTTCCATGTTGGCTGAGGTTTACACACACCTGGCCCATCTCTTGGTCATTTTCCAACTCTTAGTCTTGTAGCTTTAAACACAATTCTTTATTAAAAATTAAAACCGTAACTAGTTTTCTTCTTTTTCATTAAACAAACAAAAAACATTTTATCCATAAGCTTTCATTCTCAGCTATAAACACTGAGAGATGTTTACTCTTCTAACAATTATTACTTTGTTTTAAAAGCACCTTAAAAACTTAAGCCTATTTTACATGGAAAGTACAACTAAATTTTATTTAACCCAACTAATTTTGGCATCCTTTAGCTTTGCTTGCGGATCCTTGCCAGGTCAGTTTTAAAAACATCTTGACCAATTCCTTTGAAGTAAGCGATGGAACATCCATCTAACTTTGACAATCAATTACTGGTGCCTTTACACCAGTCCAGTTCTGAGTGTCTTAATGATTTCTCTTTAGGCAAGCATCCTTTTTGTCTTTAAAAAGAAAACTTGGTAGCAAAATTAGTATTTTAGCTAGTTGCTGTCTTTACAAATATCTTATACCATAATCTTGGTAAATGTTCAGCTTTACACAGAATGTAGAGTTCTAAAAACACACACATCAGGAGAGAGTTTTTCTCTTACAATATATAACTGTTCTCTGTTTCACCCCAATTTTAGACTTTGCTCATTAATTTGTTTGAAGTAGAGAAGTTCCTATAAATCTTAAAATTTGATAGTTTATCCCAATTAAAAATTGGCAAAGCTAACCTGGGTAGAAACATCTGCAGTTTCCTCCCTTGATGCAAAAACATCTGTTCATTAAAACTCAAATACTCCCAGCAAAAAAAGGAACCTCCCTTGTCAGTTAAAAATGAATTAAACCACTTGTGTTCTTTACAAGTGTGCTTAGTGGCTAACAGTTCAATTCTCCAGGAGAGCCCCAAAGGATTTCTCATAAAGGTTTCTGTAAATCAGCAATAATCAATAGAAAATCATTTGAACCCTTCAATTGTCCTCTACAGTGAGACTGCATGACTTACCTTTTCCTCCTTCATGTCAAACACATGTTTGTTTACTTCACTTCCAGCTGATGATTGGATGGAGGGGAATTCATATAGGCACCCATTTTACAGATACAGACTCAAACTTAGGAAGTAGTCTAAGAACCCTTAAAAATAAATTTGATTTCTCAGCTTGCAAGAGGCAGAGGCTACCCAGAATTGGCAACTCTAGCCTATCTGTATACCAGAGCTAGTAGGCCTAAACTGTTTATTTTAGTCCTTTTAAACTTATAGTAGTAGCAATGTCAATATTCTATTAAAAAGAATTCCATATCATCATTATATGTTTGGCCGGTAGTAGCTCAACAAAGGCTGCCACCTAGGGCTGCCAGTTTCCAGATGGGTCCTGGAGATCTCCTGGAATTACAATTGATTTCTAGACTGCAAAGATTTATTTATTTATTTTTCAAATTTATACCCTGCCCTCCCAGCCAGGGCCAGTTCAGGGCGGCTTAAATAAAATCAGTAGAGAACATTTAAAATAATACAATAAATCATTTAAAACAGTATTAACGTTCAGTTGCCCTGGAGAAAATGGCTGCTTTGGAGTGTGAACTCTGTGGCTTTATACCCCACTGGGGTTCCCCCCTAACCATCACCCTCCCCAGGCTTCTTCCCAAATCTCCAAGAATTTTCCAACCTAGAGTTGGCAATCCAAGGCTGCCACACCTCACTGCCATGCTCTGCCATGGCTACCCGCCTCTGTTCTTCACCACTCCCTACCTTTTGTGGGGAGCCCCTGCATCAAGGGTTCAGAAAGCTCCTTTAAAGAAGAACAAGGAAGGAAGGGGCATTGAGTACTCTGGCTTCAGGCTCAAGGATGGCCCCGAGGACACATCAGCATCAACAGAGATGATGTAGATGATGACAAGTTAGCAATATGAGGCCACCACTTCTCTTCACAACATTATAAATCTGGCCAGGGCTTGGGTTAGTTCATGCAGCTAATTCCTCTAATCATGTGAAAGAAATTCAGTGTGAAACAGCCTCCATGATTACTGCCCCAAAAGCACAGTTGCAGTCATAGAGATGGCTGATAGATCATCCCATGTACAGCCTTGTTCATACAACCTTTTCTCCCTGCCACAGTGTATCAGTATATATGAGTGCATAGAGAAATTTAGCATTGTGGAGCAGACCACTATACTTCCTTCTCTTTGTGTTTACTATGACTTCAGTTAGCGACAGCCCCTGAAAATGTATGACAATAGGCTATCCATCTGTTGTCTGAAAGGAATCTTGTATTTTGTATCACACTGTGTGAAAAATACCCCTTGCAGTCACCTTCCTCAGCATTTCGGTTCATGTGTTCTAGAAGTGGCCATAAACTATGAAAGGTAATGGGAAGACTCCTACAGTTAAATTGTGCTTTGACTCAGCCCCCAAATGCCCAATATTATAATAATGGCCACTCATGGTAAATACCTAACCTTGCTCCTGTGGACTACCCAGGAAATGGAATGCACTTGCAGGTCGGTATAATGAATGTGGTGGAGGTAATTTAGTAAAGACATTATCATGTAGGTAAGCCAGTTTAGAATTTAACTATTGATTTCCTGTCTCTTAATTGTTTTGATGAGAGCTGATGCACTTGAATAACCTTAACTGGCTTTTTTGGAACACCAGTTTTGTTTTCCCTCTATTGAGAGGACAACGTGAACTGTAATAGTTTTAATTAGAATTCTCAGTTTTGTTTGGTTCTTCACCTGAAAGGGCAACTGAGCAATAAAATGGCAGCAATAATGTTAAGACTCATCATATGGATAGCTGTGTGGACCCCATGCCAAAGTAAAAACAAACAAAAACAAATTGACTTTGGACTGAAGGAAGCAGAAATTCTGCAGTTGGAATAATGCATGCATTAAATGCATGCTTTATTTCCAAATTCAGGTTTTCAACAATAAATATGTTCTCATTTTGCAAAAACTAGGAGAAATAGGTCATGGAGATGAAGAGAAGCAGGGCCAGCAAGAAGGAAAATAATAGCCATTCAGGAGCTATGAAAAGCAGATAGCCAATGTGACAAAATCTATATACTGCTGCTTTTAGCTTGATAGATCTTAATATTGTGGTTTTATTATAAGCCACCTTGTGAATTGTTTTGAACTGAAGGTTCAAGATAGTACTAGTTTAAATAAATACTATTTATTCTTGAAATTTACTCTTGGAGCTTTTGGTTTTAGTTACTGAATTTCTTTTCATTTGCATTGTTTTCAATGAAAATCTCATTTTTTTCCCTGGAAGCTCCCCTGCCCATCCAATCAGAATAAATTATTGTATATATAACTACTGCAGCCAGAATCTTATATGCTAAATACTGGAAGACATCGGAGACACCTAAGAAAAAAGAATTTATAAATAAAGTCTTGGAGACACCTGAAATGGACAAATTGACTTTATTGATGAAGGGTCTTCCGGACTCTACATTCCAGAATACTTGGTTACAATTTTACAGCTAGTATAATAATTATATGTAGGCAAAAATAATTAAAAGACAAAGTACAAGAAAACAAAGTTTATTTAACCCAACAAGGTAGAAATTTTTTTTTGTATAAAGATTTTATTGACTCCCCTAAAAAGGGGAGGAGTTTCGCTTAAAAAGAAAAATAGGGAAGGTATATAGTGGGACGAAGAGAAAGCTGAGTGATCTATTAACTGTTAGATTAAACTGTTAGTAATGTCCAATCATCAAAGGCTTCTTCTGCGTGTTGTCAAACATCTTTTTTCCATTCCAGTTACTTTCTATGTTAGTATGTTAGTAATGTTCCTTTGAATTTCTGTTAAAAAGTCTCTTCAGGGCACATTCAAAGCCGCTTCTTTTACGTGCTGGTTACTTTTCCACTCTCAGTGACGGGAGGGGCTTCCTCTGTTTTTCTTTCCCTCCGGCTTCTTCCCCTCCTCCTTCGGGTCGCTGTTAACTCTTTCAGTTCCTGTGCTATAAGTCGTCTTCCTTTCATGCCATACCCGGAGATCTCCAGCTTTGAGAATGGTATTAATTTCAATTTCGCTTTTATCCGCTCCCAATCTCTTCGCTGGATTCTCCCAACAAGGTAGAAATTTAATGATATTTACTCACAGTAAATAATTGCAGAAAATAATGTTAGTAATTAGGCACAAGAATTATAATAACTATGAAGATTACCCCCATGTATGTTTTGTATGTATGTGTTAATGTTTATCAAGTTTCTATTGTATTTGGATAAAAAAAAACCCTAATAAAATTCTGTCACTTGGGGCAGTTAAAAAAAAAAAGAGCATAAAATTTTTAGGAAATTGTATAACTTGCATAGTTTTCAGGCTAAACCTGCTCTGAGGGAGAGATATTTTACATCTTATGCAGGGAATAGCACTTCCAGGAAAAAGGAACTTGGACACCAGGTTATATGATTTCATAGGGCTTTTTTGAAAGCTTAAATCTTGAATAAAACTTTGTGGTGCCACTGGACTCAAACTTTTTTCTGCTGATTCAGACCAACATGACACGTTACCCACTACCCACCCGAATCTATCTTCATGGAAGTCACCACATTATGGAATGGAAATCCATCAACCTTACAAAGAAACTTGTGCAGGTTCAGGTTGATATTTCCTTTCTTACAAAATGCAAACACTTGGACACTATACTTAAGGGACTGAGAATTAAGAATCCTCTACAATCCACATCCTACAAACTATGCAGAAAAACTATGTCTCACATTCTTTGAGAATCCGGCCCGCAGGAGACAGCCCACGGCATGCCTCATGGGGGTCACGTTTGCCTCCTCATAAGGAGGAATAGGGAGAGGCTGCGGTGCAGCATAAATTCCAAAAGGGGGAGCGGAGCCTGCGCAGCCTTAAAGGCTGGCTCCACTCTTCCCCCTGTTCAGTTGGTCGCCTTGTGCTCGAAGAGAAAGGAGCACAAGGCAGTTAGGGAGCCTTCGTAGGCTTGGGGCCTGGGCGGTGGATCTCACCAGCGTCGGGATGAGCACAGTGACGGGGACAACAGCCTGAAGAGGCTCTCGGCGGCTGCAGCTTATTGGCGGCAGTGGCGTTGGCGTTTGCTGAGGGAACACACTGGAGACGCTGATGGCTGTGGCGTACTCTGCATCGCTGGCAGAGGCTGGCTGGGCTGCTTGGGGCAGTTCCAGCTGATTTTAGTAAAAGAAAAAGAAAAGAAAGGGAAGGAATGCTCCTGTGGTGTGGGGTGAATTGGGACGTGCTGTGGGTATAGGGGCAGTTGGTGAGGCTGCCTGGGGCCCCAGTTTTTCCCTTCTATTATACCCTCCCCCACTGGTAGCTCCTACAGTGGCCTGTGTGGTGGCTCAATACCCATAAGGTCCAATTGCCAGCTTAGCCCAACCCCCCCCTCACCATTCCACTCTCAGTTGAACAAATTACCTGGTACTTTGGCAGGCTAGTCTCTAACCTGCAGGCTGCTAATCTTAATAACAAGAACACCTCCAACACTATTGTCAACCTTTCACAACTCAGACTCAGCCCAGCAGAGGAATCAGTTCTGTCATGTGGACTTTCATTCTTCCCCACCAAATCCATGCAGGTGATTCAGTTCTGTGGGGACCTGGAAGCCTTTCCCCCCCATCTATGCCTGAAGGAGTACTTTCAACATACGGAACCACAGAACAAGGAAGAACAGGCAGCATCTTCACAACATACCATCACACAATCTACTGGAGAACAGCTACCATCCCTCCAACCCACCAATGAACAAGATACTTACCACCACATACCATCAAAACAGCACTACTATGCTTTCGCCGTAGGGTCCAAACTGATGTGAGTGATCAACAAACAGCATCATATACAGCAGAATCTCAACCATGCTGAAAGGAAGGCCATAGACAGTCTCAGGAATGATCCAGATATTATAATTAAAGAGGCAAACAAAGGTGGAGCTTTCAAATGCAGGGTATAGCTAGAGATGGGTGAGCTTTATCTAGCTTACCCCACATGTTATTTGTCCTCCTGTTGCATTCCAGGAATTGTAGTTCTGTTCCCATAATGTCTCATATTAATGATGAGGGGAGGGGCTAAAACCATTACATCCAGAGTCTAAAGTCACCTAACAGCTCCACTGCCCAAGCAAATGAACAGGAAATATAAATAGGAGATAGACTATCACTGTGATTCTTTTGGGTACTAAAATCAATACACTGACTGGCAAATGTCCCTTTGAGTTTGGATGTGTCAGCTACATATACGCTGACTGACTCTGTTCCCCTCCCTCTCATCATCATGAACTTTAAACCTGAAGACCAGGCATCAGTATCCAGCCACATTCCGTGGTTTCTGAATATTACCAAACTAGCAGTAAAGCCCGTTGTGAAAGCAATACAACGGGATCTAGAAAGAGGCTCTGGGGCAGTGCTCTGGCTTTGGGCAAACAGTGTCAATTTGCTGTGGTGACCTCAGCAGGGTATAATGACAGAGTCCACTGTTTTCTCCAGAGGAACTGATCTCTGCTACCTGAAGAGCAGTTGTAATTGTGAGTAATCTGCAGCCCTCACCTGGAGATTGGCACCGCTTCTTTTACGTGCTGGTTACTTTTCCACTCTCAGTGACGGGAGGGGCTTCCTCTGTTTTTCTCTCCCTCCGGCTTCTTCCCCTCCTCCTTCGGGTCGCTGTTAACTCTTTCAGTTCCTGTGCTATAAGTCGTCTTCCTTTCATGCCATACCCGGAGATCTCCAGCTTTGAGAATGGTATTAATTTCAATTTCGCTTTTATCCGCTCCCAATCTCTTCGCTGGATTCTCCCAACAAGGTAGAAATTTAATGATATTTACTCACAGTAAATAATTGCAGAAAATAATGTTAGTAATTAGGCACAAGAATTATAATAACTATGAAGATTACCCCCATGTATGTTTTGTATGTATGTGTTAATGTTTATCAAGTTTCTATTGTATTTGGATAAAAAAAAACCCTAATAAAATTCTGTCACTTGGGGCAGTTAAAAAAAAAAAGAGCATAAAATTTTTAGGAAATTGTATAACTTGCATAGTTTTCAGGCTAAACCTGCTCTGAGGGAGAGATATTTTACATCTTATGCAGGGAATAGCACTTCCAGGAAAAAGGAACTTGGACACCAGGTTATATGATTTCATAGGGCTTTTTTGAAAGCTTAAATCTTGAATAAAACTTTGTGGTGCCACTGGACTCAAACTTTTTTCTGCTGATTCAGACCAACATGACACGTTACCCACTACCCACCCGAATCTATCTTCATGGAAGTCACCACATTATGGAATGGAAATCCATCAACCTTACAAAGAAACTTGTGCAGGTTCAGGTTGATATTTCCTTTCTTACAAAATGCAAACACTTGGACACTATACTTAAGGGACTGAGAATTAAGAATCCTCTACAATCCACATCCTACAAACTATGCAGAAAAACTATGTCTCACATTCTTTGAGAATCCGGCCCGCAGGAGACAGCCCACGGCATGCCTCATGGGGGTCACGTTTGCCTCCTCATAAGGAGGAATAGGGAGAGGCTGCGGTGCAGCATAAATTCCAAAAGGGGGAGCGGAGCCTGCGCAGCCTTAAAGGCTGGCTCCACTCTTCCCCCTGTTCAGTTGGTCGCCTTGTGCTCGAAGAGAAAGGAGCACAAGGCAGTTAGGGAGCCTTCGTAGGCTTGGGGCCTGGGCGGTGGATCTCACCAGCGTCGGGATGAGCACAGTGACGGGGACAACAGCCTGAAGAGGCTCTCGGCGGCTGCAGCTTATTGGCGGCAGTGGCGTTGGCGTTTGCTGAGGGAACACACTGGAGACGCTGATGGCTGTGGCGTACTCTGCATCGCTGGCAGAGGCTGGCTGGGCTGCTTGGGGCAGTTCCAGCTGATTTTAGTAAAAGAAAAAGAAAAGAAAGGGAAGGAATGCTCCTGTGGTGTGGGGTGAATTGGGACGTGCTGTGGGTATAGGGGCAGTTGGTGAGGCTGCCTGGGGCCCCAGTTTTTCCCTTCTATTATACCCTCCCCCACTGGTAGCTCCTACAGTGGCCTGTGTGGTGGCTCAATACCCATAAGGTCCAATTGCCAGCTTAGCCCAACCCCCCCCTCACCATTCCACTCTCAGTTGAACAAATTACCTGGTACTTTGGCAGGCTAGTCTCTAACCTGCAGGCTGCTAATCTTAATAACAAGAACACCTCCAACACTATTGTCAACCTTTCACAACTCAGACTCAGCCCAGCAGAGGAATCAGTTCTGTCATGTGGACTTTCATTCTTCCCCACCAAATCCATGCAGGTGATTCAGTTCTGTGGGGACCTGGAAGCCTTTCCCCCCCATCTATGCCTGAAGGAGTACTTTCAACATACGGAACCACAGAACAAGGAAGAACAGGCAGCATCTTCACAACATACCATCACACAATCTACTGGAGAACAGCTACCATCCCTCCAACCCACCAATGAACAAGATACTTACCACCACATACCATCAAAACAGCACTACTATGCTTTCGCCGTAGGGTCCAAACTGATGTGAGTGATCAACAAACAGCATCATATACAGCAGAATCTCAACCATGCTGAAAGGAAGGCCATAGACAGTCTCAGGAATGATCCAGATATTATAATTAAAGAGGCAAACAAAGGTGGAGCTTTCAAATGCAGGGTATAGCTAGAGATGGGTGAGCTTTATCTAGCTTACCCCACATGTTATTTGTCCTCCTGTTGCATTCCAGGAATTGTAGTTCTGTTCCCATAATGTCTCATATTAATGATGAGGGGAGGGGCTAAAACCATTACATCCAGAGTCTAAAGTCACCTAACAGCTCCACTGCCCAAGCAAATGAACAGGAAATATAGATAGGAGATAGACTATCACTGTGATTCTTTTGGGTACTAAAATCAATACACTGATTGGCAAATGTCCCTTTGAGTTTGGATGTGTCAGCTACATATACGCTGACTGACTCTGTTCCCCTCCCTCTCATCATCATGAACTTTAAACCTGAAGACCAGGCATCAGTATCCATCCACATTCCATGGTTTCTGAATATTACCAAATGTCATTAAATTTTCAACACAGATTAGTTATAATAACTCTTATAATGAGCAAAGGTTTTTCAGTTCATATTCTGATGAGTTAATATCTGAATGCAGATCCCTAAAGAAAAGCTTTTAACTGGATGTTGAATCCAAGCTTCTGCACGAGAGAGAGAGAACTCGAGGGTAATATTTGTGCTTCTTTCTCTGTGAGCTATAGCATGAAATGGGCAGATTTAGCTTTAATATATAAAAAAGTAAATAAGCAAAAGTAAAACTAGCAGGCAGCATTTAAACAGGAGCCATATAAAAAGTTATAAAACTACATCCATTCCATGTTGTTCATTGCATTGCACTTAAGAATAAATTGTATTGATGGCTACCAAACATTCTTAGCCTTGAACATTGCATAGTTTATCAGACGAGATCGGGCGTGTTCAGGGTGGTATGGCCGTAGGCCCCACTCTGTCTTGATGCTTTATTGGAGACCTTCATTCAGTCACTCACAGGCAGCACTGCTGAGATAGAGGGGACTAGGGGGACATATTCTGGAGATCCTTCTAATCCTGGGGACCTATGGAGCTGAACAAGTCATGTAATTTGCTTGCATATGACATTTGGGCTGAATCTTGGTTATGTGAGTGACCTGGTTATGTGCTTGGCAGCCCTGCTCAAATGGCTGTTGTGAGGATAAAATAGAGGAATGATCCATATATGTCACCCTAATTTCCTCAGAAGTAGGGTGTGATAATAACTAGCTAATATATATGCTTCTGTAATTCTGACATGGTGGGATTAATTAGCATGCTTTATTAGTTTTCCAGACAAACACTATCTCCTAACAGAAAGGAGCCCAAAATACTCAGCTGCAATATAATCACATAGTCATAGCCATATAATTTGCTAGAAGCAGAACAAAATTTGAGTCTAGTAGCACCTTAAAGACTAACACCATTTTCCAGGGCAGACGCTTTTGTGAGTCAAAGCTCATGCCGGCATATATGTCAAAGTGAGCTTTTCCTCATGAAAATTTACACCCTGGAGAATGTTATTTGTCTCTAAGGTAATACTGGACTCAGATTTTGTTTCACATGGTCATGGGCTGGTGATGCAGCTTGCAGGCTTTAACTTACATGCATCTAACTGAAACTCTCTGTGAGATAACTATAAGAAGACCTTACTAGAGGCAATAGAACTACTCTCCGACATCCCCTCTAAAAACAGTTTTCCATTATGAAAAACAATATGCTGCAAGCCATCATATGCACATTTTGCAGTAGAATGTATAGTCTGTCCCTAACTCTTCTACTAACCTAACCCAAAGTTTTTAACTTTCTGAGCAACAGAAAGGGCATCGCTGTATTATTTGTTATTGTATGCTATTTCAGTATAAGAAATTAAAATACAAACAGAAAAGACAAACTAATACTTTACAGACACATATGATATCCCACACACTTAGCAAAAGCAATATCTGTATAAAAATATGATTTCAACTGTAAGTAGGGCTCTGAACTCATAGATGATGCCTTTTCTTTCTTATTAAGCTATCAACATATATTCTTTGAACAAACATAAAGCTAATGCCATTATATTTTTCTATAGTTCAGTGGCATTGGCAATAAAAGAATTTCACTGTCTATAATGAAAAATAAATGAATAAAAGCTCAATGCAGTAATAATAAAAGAAGAGGAGGGCAGATAAAAATAATCCCTGTAGTTTCATCAATAATTTTATACCATCTGCAAACATTTCACAACATTTCACAATGGATCATATTCATAAACTTCTATAGCAAAGTATTGTGTATTGTTTTCCTTTTTCGCTCCACACAGAATCAAAGGAAAACCAGGGTTTATCCAGCCTCAGTTACTAAGCCAATATCCACTGTAATTCAGTCTTTTGTGTTAGTATTGCCAACTCAATAAGATTACAGGCTAATACTTCTTAATTTACATCCCAAATAGTATGCAACAAAGTCTGTAATCATGGCCCATTTTGAAGGCTGGATTATGTGGAATGATATGTGATTTACAGTGGGGGCTTGTACTTGATTGCTCCCAGCTTTACGTATCTATTAGAAATGTATGGCCCACCTTTCCAAAAGTTCAAAATGATGTGCAACAAGTCAGGCAAGACAATAAAATACTTAAAATACTCAATACATGAAATCCAAAGGCATTAAATCACAACAATGAGAGCTGGTGAGGCATAGTGGATAGAGTATTGGTATAGGATACTGAGAGCCTCAACTTCAAATCCCTATTTCCAGGGGTCATTTTGTAGAAAAAGAGGTGCAGGAGCTTATTAGCATAACTCATTGGCATAACTTATTTGCATATGCCACACCCCCTGACATCACCGGAAGTGTGTCAGAAGGCAACACCCACCGCTTAGGCTCCACTGGACTGTTTTGGATTGCTAGCTATTGGGGGAGGGGAACGTGCAGATCTGTCCTCGCAGAGGAGGGAGAGCTTGTACCTGAATAAAACTTGGTCTTAAAGGTGCCACTGGACTGTTTTGGACCGGGGGGCTCTGCAACT
Source organism: Gekko japonicus (assembly GCF_001447785.1). Lineage (NCBI taxonomy): Eukaryota > Metazoa > Chordata > Lepidosauria > Squamata > Gekkonidae > Gekko > Gekko japonicus. The sequence continues at coordinate 241,201 of NW_015173736.1, forward strand.
TACCTGGCTGCTTCTTGCTCTGACTGAGGGCTGCTGGGAGCAGGGGGTGGGGCTTGTTGCATGTGCCTGCCCCCTGGGCTTACTGCCAGAGCTCCGCTCCTGTGCACTCCTGCAGGAAATGACCCCTGCCTATTTCTCCCATGAAAGCTTACTAGGTGACTTTAGGCCTATTACAAACTCTTGGCATGGCTTACCTCATGGGGTCATTGTTGTGAGAAAGTGGAACAGGGGAGTTTTAAGCTGCTTTGAGTCACGGGGGGCGGGGGAAGAAAAGCAGAATATAAATAAACAAATGCAAATTTAATGAATATTTTAAATTACTAGGCAACAAGCTTACAATGTCACAATTGCTTGGATGTAGACTAATATTTTCATGCATGCAAAGACATCTGCCCATAAAACATGATTTTCCTCTTCTCCTTCCCATAGGAGCCCCAAATGTGCTCTGGAAACCAGGAACAGGGTTTGGGGCTGCATTTTGAACTGCCACAGGAGGGGAGACTGCAGTAAAATTAGGCTACAGGAAGGAATGTCCTTGCACCCATCTGGATCCAAGCTTATATCATTAACTGTTAAATGCCCTACACAGCAGCATAATTTCGCATGCCTTGTAAAAGGAATAAAAGATAGGGAATCTAGGTACCTCCTCCAGTTGACTACTCTGCAGACTGGGAACTGAAACAGAGAAGTAGGAATGCTCAAACAACCACTGGTTCAGCTCACATTCTGCTCACTGGTCGTAAGCAGGAAACTAATTTTTCACAAAACAGTTGGCTATTTACAAGCATCCCAAGCCTGTCCATCATGTTATTTTTCACACATTGAAACAGTAGAGTGCAATGTAGATGGCAGTATTTCACGCACGAGATGTCCTCACACAGGCCAGTGGCACTTCTAGCCTTCCTTCTCTCCCACAGACCTGTCCTTGCTGCTCCCCACTCACCAGCCAGCATATAAACGAACAGTGAGAAAAGCCATTCAGCCAGTGATTCTAAATACACACTATTATTCTCAACATGGTTTTCAATCAGATTTTTATTCTTTATCACTGCGCTTATTTTTGTGCATGTGCATTTCCCCCTGGGTTTATGGGAGCCACAGAACTCTTCTCTCACACACCCAGTATGATTACCTGACACTGCCATCCATGACACTGGAGAGAATCGATTTAACTTCCCACAGAGATACAAAAGCAACTTGCAAGGCAGAAGGAAAGGCAACTGATATGACACAGCTGTTGTCCAGTTGAAAAGCTGTTTGGAAGCTGTTCAAGGCAGATGGCAGATGGATCCAAGGCTTGGTTTATGAGTGACCATAACTGTCAAATATGGTATGTTCACTGCAAAGTTGACAGTATCCTTGCACGGAAGGAACAGTTATGCAGTTGTCCTACAGCAAAGGGGACACAATCAGCAGATTGTGGAGGACACAATCAGTTTGTAGAGGACACAGTCTTCAGAGCACAGGAAGGTCAGCCTCTGGCTCTTTAGCTGCTCCCATAAGTGGCACAGTAGCACTCTGAGTTTACAGAAGATCCAAGCAAAGACTTTATTTGTCTGAAGTTTGCCAGGCTTGGGGAGGGGGGCAGAGGAGAGATGGACAAGAGTGTAGAAATTCACACCTCTTTGTTTCCAACTCCACTTTCTCTGAGAAAGCAGATCAATGAAGCTAACACTTATATCTGCAATACCAATATCTCTAGTTATATCAAATGAGAGCCATTCCTAAGCTAGTAAAACAGCAATGTCACTGTGGGAAACTCCTAACTGGATCCTATAGTTCTTTCAACTTGCACAGTACTGACCCATGTTGTAAAGGCAGTTCTCCAGCACACAGCATGTTCCTATGGCACTAGGGATGTACTGTTTATGCAAGTTACTAGACTTTTGTAAGAAGAAAGTGCCAGTACAGAGGAACATGCTATGTAATGGAGGACCACTTCTGTAACTGAGATCAGTTATGCAAGTAGAAATATAGGATCCAAGCCACAGAACACAAAAACACTAATAAGGCTATATGGCACAAGCATAAACTAAATTTTTCATCTGTCAGGTACACACCTGTTTACTCATTCTTTCTCCTCACTACTCCTCCCCTGTCCCATACCACCCACTTCATAAAGTAAAATATCTCCTCACACATTTCCCCAGTAGTAGCCACTAAAATAACTGCATGGTATGACATAATGTAATTGCTTTCTGTACTCTCCAGCCATACTTTGTTTAGTTCATAACTACTCTTGGATGAGGTGGCAAAACACTCATGCCATCGTATCACTTGGTACTTTTACTAGATTTTATGGAGAAGTATGGATACTTAGGGTTGCCAGCCCCCAGGTGGTGGCTGGAGGTCTCCTGCGATTACAACTGATCTCCAGGAGACAGAGATCAGTTCACCTGAAGAAAACGGCCACTCTGGAAGGTGGACTCTATGGCATTATACTCCACTAAAGTCCCTCACCTCCGCAAACCCCACCCTCCTCAGGCTCCATCCCCAAAAATCTATTGGCATGTCCCAACCTGGAGCTGGCAACCTTGTCTCATCTACTGAGGCCTTCATGTGGTGGTGGAAAGTGCTGTCAAGGGCTGTGGTCAGACGTGCCATTTGTTGCAGTCAGGAAGCGCTCCTTTTTAATCCGCTGGTACTTGGCACACAGTTGCTCAGCCCATCGCTGCGTGCTCAGATGGTGCAGACAAGCGGGCTTGGTTGTTTTGCCTGATTTTGTGCATGCGCATAAATGACAGTGTGGTTTTTTTCACATGCACTTTTCAACTTCCAGGAATCAAGTCACCTTCCATGGAGCACTGCGATCCCTATGGTTCACAGTGAGCCATGGTCGCCTAACATAGATCATTCCCTTTCCTGCTCATTTTCACAGCTAGCCTGGAGATGGAGACGATTATGCAGTTATGCGCATATTTCTAAGCAGGGAAAAAATGCTGCCAAGTCAGGATGGACTGAGCAGTCCATCCCAATGGCCTGAGTGTTCACTTGAGTGATCAGACTAAAGAAAATCCATCCGTGGCCCGTAGGTAAGTGTTAGGACTGGACTTTCCCCGGTGCCTTTTAACTCTGTTTCTGTGGCAGGGCAGCATGGGGTGCCGACAACTGCAAGACCTTTCCCAGATGTTGCAGTCTGACCATGCACTTTAGATCCATCAGGCATTCACAGCAAAGTTGGATCTAAAAGCATGTCTGACTCAGCCAAGGTGACCTTTTGGGGTTTTCAAGGCAAGGGATGTTCAAGGGTGGTTTGCCACTGCCTGCTCTGCATAGCAACCCTAGACTTCTTTGTTGGTCTCCCACCCAGGTACTAACCAGGGCTGAACCTGCTTAACAACAGAGATCTGACTAGATTGGGCTAGTCTAGGCCATCCAGGTCCAGGTAGGCCTTCCTGTAGACCCACGTAAACAGATTTATTTATAAATAAATAACACCTTTTATCAAAACTTGTGGCTACCTGAATGTTTTGGAAAGCAATCTGGATATATGACGCTGTACTGCATTGCTGTGTTAAGTGGTTGCCAAATGTTTAATCAACAAAAGCAGCCAGACCCTCTGTTTATCATGTATAACTCTAATATAGATAATCTTTGCAAATTCTAAGAGGTACCAGTTATGCTCCAATTGTGTTTACAGTACGTTTTTATGCCTGTCAATTGACTTATCCCTTTATCTTAAAACATTTGACCTGCCCATAAGGCAGATTTAAAAGGAGATTTCAAACTTTCTTGTCCTCAAGGGAAGGTTGTCTTCTGTGCCCAGATTAGGAATGTAAGAACAGCTTTATAACTTCCATGGGGTTTTTATTTCTGCAATGGTATCTTTTTAAAAATAGATGGTTCTCTAAAAAGTATGGGAGAAGGAGTGAAGGATCACTGTTTCCTCTTCCAGAAAAAGACATTGTATATGGGGAAATAAAAGATGTGAGCTAGAAGTTGCTTGTGGCTGTGATTTTTACAGCGTCCTCATATCCATGTTGGTCTGTTCTTCAACATCCTCCCATGCGAAGCATTGTAAACTCTTTTCAGATGGCAGTCTTTCATTCCATTTGACCCCACCATGTGCCCTAGATGCAGGCTTGACATGATCTGGGCTTAATGGAGCAACTCATGTGCTTGAAAGCTATTTGTGTGCATTAGCTACACTTTCCTCTGTTGGATTGCTTAGCACAGTGGAGAGGTGTTTATTTTTACTTTTTGCTGATCTCCTATGGTTTTTAATAGAAGTCTAAAAGCAATTAAGCAGGTAGAGCTTTATCTCCATACACAGAAAATTTCATGTGTTTAATTTCTGCATGTCAGAACCAAACTAGATGAAATGCTGGGAGATGTGTGAGTGGATTTCCCAAGCAGGGACTTGGATCAGGGTTTTGGCATAGGGGGAGAGGGGGGCTCTTTCCCCCTTCTTTTTTTCCAACCTCCAATTCCCACCCACCACTGTTGTTTGCCCTAATGGGGAAAACAAGCAGACTGCCGGTATCCTCCCCACTAGGGCACTTTTTATTTTAATTAATTAATTAATTATTGGAGGCCTCATATATCTGTATTGGCAGCGATGGGGAAAACAAGCAGACTGCCAGTATCCTCCCCACTAGGGCACTTTTAATTTATTTATTTATTTAATTAATTCTTGGAGGCCTCATATATCTGTATTGGCAGCAATACTAGTTAAATTACAAAAAGTCCGGTGTCAGGTGAACAGCAAAGTAACAGAGGCCACGGTCAGACATGCCATTTGGTGCAGAGGGGAAATGAGCCTATTTCCCTCAGTTGAAATTGACACAGCGTTGCACAATCATACATCCTTTGTAGCTGAGGGCTCAGCCCATCACTGCCCAATTACGCAGACAGCACATTCTGGCAAGTGGGGGGGGGGTTTGCCTTTTGTTTTCCATGTGCATAAATGAGTAATCTGCACTGAGGGTTCCCCATGGATTATGTGGTTATGCGCATACTGCTAAGTGAGAAGAAAAACGGCACCGAGTCGGGATGGAATGAGCAGACCATCCTGATGGCTTGAGAGCATGCTTGAGTGATCAGACAGTGGAAAGTCCATATGTAGTCTGTCAGCAAGCATTAGGACCAGACTTTCCCCTATGTCTTTTAACTCTGCACGGGGTGCTGACAGCTGCAGAACCTTTCCCAGATACTGCTGGTCTGATCATGCCCTTTAGATCCGTCAGGCATTTGCATCTGAGTTGGATCTAAAGGTACATCTGACTGCGGCCAGAGTTTGCTGATGGCAAGGAATCATTTACACAACTGGAAAATGTCAAGCAGCTGCACAGTATTGTCCTTTAACCTTTCTGAACCCTTCCCTTTCTAATGTGTTGAACACTTTTCAAAATGACTGCAAAACCTTAGCAATTATATCCTAACACTTAACACCCATTGAGAAGCATCAGCTGACCATTCTTGATGAACATAACAAAGAACAGTCAGCCAGCAGAGGTTCAGGATTAGAAAAAAGCTACATTAAGCCTCCAAACCTGAACAGCAATATTGTGATTTTTTTCTGTCAGTTTGTCTGTAAGTTCAGCAGCCATGATTTTGATCTGTGGTTTAAAAGAAACTATCCAAACCACCAATGTTGAAGTAGAACCAGTATGAACCCAATATTTTATGGATTTACACATTATTTCTTAAGAAATTACCATCAGTGACAATCGGACTCCTGTATGATAAGGAAAACACAATATTGCCACTAGAAATTCAATCAAGTAACATTCTGCTACTGAACAGCATTTTGTTTAGACCTATTCAGTTCAGTAGTGGACAGTGGAGACTGACTCTGGGCAACATGGCCCCAGTTTTCTTTAAGAGAAATGGTAATAGTAATGTGAGTGCAGACAAAACAATTTAAAGCTGTTTATATTGGCCAATATTCTCCAGCAAACTCTAGCTTCATTTTCCCTTTCGTCCTTATGGGTTTTTTTCCCTATCGTTCTTGAAATCCCAGATCTTCTAGTTCATTTATGAGTGGGTGGCTAGTTTTGAACAGTTACAGACACATCTTTGATATCTTTAGAAACAGTTGTTCCTGCTTCCCTCAGTTCCAAGTAGTGACAAGGTCCAAATCACATGAAAACGGCAAAGAGATGACCTCTGCTATGGCTAGTATTTCCAGATACCAGCCTGTAGGAAGTAGTGTTTCCTTCATATTTCATGAGATAGTGACACATGAACATATGAAGCTGCCTTATACTGAATCAGACCTTTGGTCCATCAAAGTCAGTATTGCCTACTCAGACTGGCCTTGTATCCCCAGGATCTCAGGCAATGCTCTTTCACATCACCTACTACCTGATACTTTTAACTGGAGATGCCAGGGATCGAATTTGGACTTCCTGCATGCCAAGCAAATGCTCTACTATTGTGCCACAGAACTCCCTATACTGCTGAACTTTTTGATAGCATTACCTATCCTGAAAGGGAAAAGGTAGTGAGGATATGTAAACTGTATTGCTAAAATAAAGAACCAATAAACAGCAAGACAGAAAAGAGTAACTGCAGACAAATTTACACAGAGGAGAAGGTACTAAGGAAATGATAAGGAAATAATCCAATTAAACCTAACAAAACAAAATAAAACCAGTGATTTTTCCTATGCCTTCAAATGATTGCCAAGTATAATTCAGCTTGCAAGCCAAAAGAGACCTCATTAGAATTGATCCACTGGATTCTGTTATTTGCTACTTGGGAAAATAATATTTAATAATGGTGGAAGAGTCTGTTCATTACAAAATCCTATTATTTAATATTTTTGTCACAGAGACATCTCAAGGCCAACCAGTGTCAGGGCCAATTTCTTTTGTATTAGACATTGTACACAAATATATGAAGTGACAGTCTCTGTCCCAAAGGATTTGCCAATGACACTTTACATTAACAAATGTAAAGAAGAAGATCAAATTGTCCTGCTCTTTCTGGTACAATAAACATGATACTTAGGGTACATCTGAATGGGAGCTTTTAATCCTTGTGTTTGGAAGAGGTCCCCTCACAACAGTCTGGAAAGAAATGTTGTCATCACACCCTGAAATGAATGCATGGTACAGCCTACAATGATCCCATTATTGTTTTCACCTGCTATAAAGAAGGCCCATTGTTGAGGACTGGATGAAACAGCAAATATGATTATCAGAGAAGGTCCTATGAAGATACTGATATTAAGAAAAATAAGCCATGGCATGCATAGGACCCCTGTGATCACCTAGTGGGATTGTCTGAATCATTGCCATTGCATATGGAAGTATAATATATAATAATTGAAAATCACACCCACCTTTTAATTTCAGTTATCACTATAGGGCCACTATATTTGTCATGTATTGTAATGCAAATGTAATGCTGCTTTTTAATTTGTTATTTATCCTTCCAAGCATAAAAAGTACATTCAGCTCAGTCAAAGCTCCCAGAAGTTTAACACAAGCATTTAAAGATGCATATCAACCATTCGTTTGCTTCAGAAACAAATGGGATGACCACAGTAAATTGGCTTGCCATGTAACATGTAGAGCCATTCTTAAAGAATATAGAATGCAGTCTATGCTTCCAGACAAGAGGGTTAGTTCACACTAATAATTAGCCCCAGGGGGCATTGCTATTTTGTGTCCACAAGGGACTCCTGTGCAGGCATCATTTATGTGTACATGTCATGAGCCAGTACTAGCTGCTCCACTTGGGCAGTTGCCATAAGCTGCATGATCATGGTGGTTTTTTATTTTTTGTAAGCTACTGCAGTCATGCAAATTGTAAAGGAAGAATTGGTTCAAACAACTGTCACCTTCTCATGAGCAGCTGTCAGTCATGATCAGCTCCACATGTTCTGGAGGCGCTTATGTGCAGTGTGAACCGGCCCTTGCCACTCACAATAAATTAAACTAAACGTAAAAGAGGAGTGGCATTCTAAAGTCACCTGTAAAAACCAGGGTGGAGAATATTATTCAGGACAAACATTTCCGCTAGATTGTCAACATGAATTGAAGGCATCCATTCTTCATATGCTGATTAGCTGTGATGAAATGATGGCAAATGAATTAAAAATAACAAGGGTCAGTGCAATGACAACCAGAAAGTCACCATCAGAATGTTATCACCACCTTATTAGAAATTATTTTTGAAAGACCCATGCCCTTAGAAGGAGAAACGTGTTTCTGAACAGAAGGGAATGAGGTCAAGGGTATAGAAGCTGCTGTTCTGAAGATGACTCAGAAGATCGCAGATGAACTAGATAAATCCAAATGTTGGGGGCACTCAAGGAAAAAAGACTTCAGATTTACTATGCTACAACCAGCATGAATTGTATATTCTTTGTTCACGGGAAGAAAAAGGATGAAAGAGCATATCAGCAGCATCCTAGGTGGCCAATTAAAAGATTCCCTCATTTCTGGCTTGCATGCAGCAGCAAATAATGTGACAAAGAAAGGAGGAGTAGGGATGGGCATGAATCAGTTCATGAATTAAAGTTTGTGATGAATTTTGACTGGTTCATATTTCATGAACTCAAGTCTGTGACAGGTCAACTGGCATGAACTTTCCACAAACTTTCAAGTGGTTTGTGGCAGTTTGTGTGGTTCCTAAATACATAAATTTCCAGACAGAATGTCTCCTCTCAATCAAAATGTTTACCAAACGTCAAAGTTATAGGTTCCCAAAGCAACTTCAAAGTAACAGGTTCCCTGTGTGTTTGGTGTGTAGTTTGCACTTTTGAACCTGTGCCTGACATTTCCCCCAAAATGCACTTTCCTGGGGGCATCTTCTTTGGGAGGGGCATAACTCAAATCCAATCTGTACATAATTTGGAGATCATGTAGAAGAGGATCTGGGGTAGGTCCCCTGCGAATTTGATGTCTCTAGCTTGCACAGGGTTCATTCTATACACTCCTGAATCTCCTAAACCTGTGCCTGTCATTTCCCCAGAAAGCATTTTCCTGGGTGCACTTTCTTGGGGGTGGGCATAACTCAGACCCTGTAAATTCAATCCTCACCAAACTTGGAGGGCAGGTAGAGGAGAGTCAGCTGGAGGTTCCTTGCAAAGTTTGGTGTCTCTAGCATGTTGGGGGAGGGCCATTCTCCCACATCACAAACCACAAACTGAACCAAACCACATTTTCCTGGCTTATGCCCATTCCTATTTAGGAGCTTGTCTTTGAGGGTTTTGTCAGGGGTGGGTACGGTTCAAAAAAAAATACAAAATGTACATTTTTATTTGAGATAATTTCAATACTTGGGAAGCCTACCTGGAATGTTCCTCCCTTCTACTTGAAATATGAAACAAAATAAAATAAAATGGATGCCAGTCAGGAACAAGCCTAGGCAGGTATTTTGGAAGGTGAGTCAGAGCGGCTGGCTGACTAATGCCTCCGTTCATGCCCCAAGAGATCCATAATTATGGGACAATGGGTCCATCAGGATCTATTGACTCACCTTGAACGACTCTCATCAAATCCCTTTACTTCGTCTGCACCTACTTACCCTAATTAAACGGCAGTTAATCAACGCTTAATTCTATTCACCTAAACCATTAGCCCTCCCGTCCAGTGCTGGTAGGGTCATCATGCCTCTAGCAATTCTTAGTCCACCCCTGGTAAACCCATCAAGTCATTTGTCTGGGGTATCACGTCAACCCTGCCTGAGGGTACTTTTGCCCTATAATTGCCACACTGCTAGCCCAGCAGTGTGTGTGCCTTGGATCCTCCGCATACCCCCCCACTTTGTTGGGCTCTCTTCTCTCCTGAAATGCTGGCCATTTTGCTCTTCAGCTTGCTGCCTCTGCAGACATCTTCAGTATTTTTAATTATCACCCTTCCCTTTAAAAACCTTTTGCTCTTTCCTCCCTGATTTCCTCTTAGTTTGCTCTTGTATGGTTTGTGTATGCATTTCTGTCCATTTCTATTTTCTTTTAATAAAACCCGTTTTGGTTGATGTTGTGTATGCTGACCGCCACCGGGGGGCCAGCGGTCAGCCAGAGCTGCCAGAGCTTGACTCTGGGACAACAATAGGGACTAGGCTCCTAGTCCCTCCACTGGGGAGCCAATGGGATCCGTGGCGGGAGATTCAAACCCACCATTTGGGTAACAGATTAACGGTGAATCACACAGGCATCACCCTGCACCTCTATGTAATGTGAGTTGACGCACATGTCTTAGAGTGCAGATGTAGGGAGACATCTTCAGAGAAACTCTCGCCAGAGTGTGTGTGAGTGCATATGTGCGGCTATGTGCGTCTGATGCTATAAGACTTACTATCAGGTTTGGAGTCGTTCCCCCCTTTTCACCTCTTGGGCCCACGTCATTCAGCCACACCCATTGACCCATGAATCCATGCAAATGGCCATGAGGTTCTATAGAATGCAAGGGGGTGACATGGTTCTTCCCTCAACTTCCCCCATCTTGGGTTAATCAGGGTTGGTTTGGAGTGTAGGAAATAGGGTAGGATCCCTCAAAGAATTAAGGTAGCAATTCCTCAGAATTGGCTGCGAGCTGCCATTTCATGCTCAGTCACAGGAGGGAGTTCCCAGCACCATACCTTTTGTTTTCCCAAGGGTCTCTCCCTCTGGAAGGACAGTTCTGTGCATCTGCCTTCAAAGTTGAAGTCAGTGGACTTAAAAAGGTATAACTCTATTTGTTTCCTTTCTACCCTTCCCTTTCCCCCAATGGGGACCAAAATCACCTTATATTGTTCTCCTCTCCTCTGTGTTATCCTCACAACCCTGTGAGGTTGGTTAGGTTGACAGTATGTGAGTGTCCCAAAGTCACCCAGCAAGCTTCCTTGGCAAAAAAGGAATTCGAACCTAGATCTTCCAGATCCT
>NW_015173736.1:252942-253066 GCF_001447785.1 Gekko japonicus
AATTTAAACAGCAGCAAATAAGGTAGCTTGCCTCTGGTAAATGGCTGATGTGATGAGAGAGGCTGACCTGGGATAATGGGTCTATATGTTGATTTTTAAAAGTCTGCTGACCACTGTTTCGGGA
>NW_015173736.1:253129-253360 GCF_001447785.1 Gekko japonicus
AAAGCTGTACAAGTCACCTGTTGTGATATTACACATAGAAGGTGCCTGCATAAGCCTTGCACATGAATAAGGTTTCAGTTACACAGTTCTCAGCCTGGTGGAGAAGCACACACACCTCCATTATTGTGAGCGATAAGAAAACAACAACTTGAGAAGAAACAGCCCCCATTGCAGATCTTGTAGTGATCATGTAGGACTCATCCATGCTTTGTTCTACATTGGTATTTCCTG
>NW_015173736.1:253445-260488 GCF_001447785.1 Gekko japonicus
ATCTTGACGCCAAGGTTTCACACCTGACCAGATGGCCCTCTTTGAGTAAGGTATTAGATGTCAATCTTGACCATTCCTTTAGGTAACCTCCCACTCCTATAAGCAACCAATAGGATTGTTTTTGGGACGGACGTGCTGGAGAAGACTCTTGAGAGTCCCTTGGACTGCAAGATCAAATCAGTCAATCCTAAAAGAAATCAACCCTGACTGTTCCCTGGAAGGCCAGATAATGAAACTGAAGCTCAAATACTTTGGCCACCAAATGAGAAGACCCTGCTGCTGGGAAAGATTGAAGGTCAAAGAAGACGGGGACGGCAAAGGATGAGATGGTTAGAGTGTCATAGATGCAACGAACATGAAATTGAGCAAACTTCAGAGGATGGCGGAAGACAGGAAGGCCTGGCGTGATCTGGTCCATGGGGTCGCGAAGAGTCGGACTCGACAGTGCGACTGAACAACAACAAAAAACCCAGGAAGGTGGGCCAGGAGGTTGGCACCGTCAACACCCACCTCCTGGAATCCCGATAAAAGAAGAGAACCAGTCACATGGTCTCTCTCTCTCTACTTGATCAACTAACTAGCATCTCCCTTGCAACATCCCCTGTCTGCTTTAACCCCCCTTTTGTCCACCTTGCTATCCCAAACCCTTGCCTCTACTGCCCACACGTGCTGGCTGGTTCTAGTCGTGTGTTAAACTCCCTTAGATTCTATTTTCTTCCCATTCATTCTTCAGTGGAACAAACAAGCTTCAGGACAGATAAGTACCACCCATCATCACCCTATCTACTAATGCAAAAGTGATTATTTTACTACTGTATTTCTAAGAAACTTGATTGAATGTGTGCGTGTATCAGTATTATTTGTATGTGATTTATATTTTCTTAAGTAAAAGACAGTTATTTCTACAACACCAGCCTCGACTTCTTTTACTGGCAACCTTTGGTGGGAACTGGACCTCAGTATAAACTGGTAAGAACCCATATAAATTGCCAATTGCTGTAGATAAAGCAATTTGGCTAATAGATCATAGCGTGGATCACTGTTGCCAGGTCATTGCGTTCGAGGAAGGGAACCAACTGCCTAATCAGCCTTAGATGGTAAAAGGCTGCCTTGGCAGTGGCTGCTACCTGGGCCTCCATTGTTAAGGCGGCATCCAGGAGCACTCCCAGACTCCTGACCCTCGGCGCTGACACCAATGGCGCCCCATCAAAGGTCGGTAGTAGGATCCCTACCCCCGAACCGCTCCGACTCAGGCACAAGACCTCCATCTTCACTGGATTCAATTTCAATCGGCTCAGCCTAAGCCAGCCCGCCACGTCCTGAAGCGCCTGCTCCAGGTCACCTGGGGTAGAGTCGGACTGACCGCCCAGCAACAGATATAGCTGGGTGTCATCGGTGTATTGGTGACACCCAAGCCTGTGCCTCCAGGCTATCTGGGCAAGGGGGCGCATGTAGATGTTAAATAACATCGGGGATAACACCACCCCTTGAGGGACCCCGCAGACCAGTGTGAGACTGTAGTCCAAAGGGATGAGTTGCAAAAATCTGACTAAGGAATAAACTGTATTATCCTAGGAAGATCTGTGTAGAATCTTATAGGGATGAGCATGAACCTAAAAAAAGTGGTTCAGTTTGGAGTGGGCCCCAAACCCTGAACCAAAGGGGCCCCACCTGGACCAAACCAGTCTGGCAACTTTGGTTCCCCCATTCTCCCAGCTGCAGCCTAACCTAACAGCTGAGCAGCTGACCCTGCACCAATCAGCTGTTAGGTTTAAATGGCTGGTCCTGAACAGCTGAACCAACCAAAAGTCCAGTAAATGTTCAGGGAATGCACCTTCCCTGAACATTGGTTCCTGAGCTCTGAACTGGCCCATGTTCTGCCTGAATTTTGGCTTGTGAGCCGGTTCGTGCCCATCTCTAGAATTTTAGTCAGGTCTATTTAAACAGGGATTACTGTCAGGAAAGTATTTTTAGGATTACACTGGAAATTACACAACAGTGGAATTCAGTTTTTACAAGGTCATATTTCTTTGTGGTGGTTTTTCCGGTATTTTCTGGAATATTCGTCTCTATCTGACCTGGGCATTATAAATGTAGCCAAATATGACAAACACATCGACCTCTACTTCTCATAAAACAAACCTCTCTTCCTTACTATGAGACAATACATAGCCCATGGGAAGCCAGCTCAGGGGATGCTTCTATTCCTCTCCTCTTTGCTACCAACACACTCCTTCCACATCACCCCACATACCCATAAGGAACAAGACTTTTCTATTACTAGTTAAATGTTATGAAGTACCTCCTTTTCCTGAGAGATGGATTTCTGCTTTGATGAAGTACAGGGCGATATGGCCCCAACACAGCTCATCATGTTTTGTGATCTGCCAGGTGCTTGTATTTTGTAGTCCCTGCACAAACAGATTTATCAAGCCTTGGTGGGCTGCGTTCAACTTAGTGGCCACAAATTGTGCCGGCCTGATCTACACTGTAAAAATGAGAAGGTGCTCCTTTTCAGTAATACACATTTAAATATATTGTCAGTTTGCTACCTTTTTATATGAGTACGATAATACAGTGTCATCTGGTGGTGAAGTTTCAATAAATGGCTATGTATTACTTTTTTTCTTTTCAATGCTCTTGATTAAGCTCTTCTGTGTACAGAAATAAAAAGTTTTGCCTATTTTCTTCAGAACAATATGTTAAAAATGTTTTCATTGCAAACATAATGTACCTCACATAATGAGGTACACCAGATCACATTACTAAACTGGTAATGTGTTCTGTTTCTAAGGCTGCTTGATTCAAAGTAAAGAACAGGAATTCTGTGCTTTCAATAGTTGTTTAGGATGAAAGATGCAGATTTTCAGCATGGGAAATGTAATGATCGGAAAAACTCCATCTGCTACCACTTTCCCTTCTAAAGACAATTACAGGTCTACTGCATCAAGTACTTTTCTGGTTACTGGGTAGGCTCAGATCCTATAGCTCCTGAAGATTTAAAGAGATATATTCATGTAATCAATGCATGGATGGGAGTGGCTGGGGCTGCCCCTGCTAATGAATGCACAGGAGTAAGGGGTGGGGCTAGCAACATGATCCCAGTCCCTGCCTTCACTGTATATACCATGTTGCACAAACAAAACTTCTAGTTCAGTTGAATGGATTTGTATCTGAGAGAATGAAGTGATTGGGAGATGGCGCACACACCCCCGTGTGCCCACCAATTTTCAAACATAAATGCATTTTAGGAAGAATGAAAAACACAAAATTTGAAATTGCTAATTTTTTTAAAATTGTGAGAACAAGTAATACAATCTCTGATTTCTTCTCTCAAACAGAAAAAAACACAAATCACAAAGCATTTTGAAAAATCCTGTTGATTGTGATGTTGAAATTTAAGTCTCTTTAGGGACTTCAGTTGGAACCCCCCTGCACACTTACTGGGGAGGAAGTCCCATTGAACTCTGTGGGATTACCTACCGAGTAGCTCTCTTTAGGCTTGCTCCCTTACTCTCTAGTGGCGCAGTCCTATCTACAGAGTAATTAAGACAACTGCAGCCTTACTCAGGGAGTAGTTAAATTGCCAGATATCACAAAGGGAAAGTTTTGTGGAGAGGTTTTTTCCTGCTTTGGAGGTTTTAAAACAGAGGCTAGATGACCATTTGACAGCAATGCTGATTCTGTGAGGGAGGGCAGGAAGGGTTGCACCCGTGCTTAGTTCTCATGGCCCTTTCTTACACAGCCAGAAAATTTGTCGACCACTACTTTGGGGTCAGGAAGCACTTTTCTCCAGGCTTGTTTGGCAAGAGATCCTGGAGAAGTTTTTTGCCATCTTCTGGGCATGGAGCAGGGGTCACTGGGGGTGTGGGGGGAGGTATTTATGAATGTCCTGCATTGTGCAGGGGGTTGGACTAGATGACCCTTGAGGTCCCTTCCAGCTCTATCATTCTATCCCAGTTGTGCTTCACACATTTTAGAACCTGTTGTATCCAACAGCACTTAATTTGATTATGTCTACAAGGCGATCCTTTACTATATGAATATCTAGATGTAAGGCTGTCCTAAAAGATCTCCCCCACACACGCTTTTGATCTCATTTTAAGTGAAGGTGTCCTATGGAACAGGAAAGGTTGCTATTCTGTAATGTTTGGGCATTATACAGCTATCATTTTGGGAATGGACCAACTTAGTTTCTGCTGCCAAATTGTAGCCCTAATAGCCCAGACTACCCTAACCTTGTCAGAGTTTGGAAGATAAGCAGGGCCAGTACTTGGACAGGAGACCCCCATGGAAGGCAGGGGCTGCTGTGCACAGGCAGGTAATGGCAAACCACCTCTGCTCATCTCTTGCCTTGAAAACCCCCCATGCTGTGGAAATTCTTGAGGTCGCTGTGAGTCAGCTGGAACTCCAGGACACACTTTCTTTAGAGGATTTGCCAAGGGGCATGGCTCCCCCTTACCTGTCCCCTGGATTCAGAGCAGCGCTGAGGCCAGCAGGGATTTATGGGGCAGCAGCGGCTATGAGTGCTTTAAAACCGACATACTCTAGCCAACACATTCCCCCTGCACCCCCATCCTCCCACATTTCTAGGACTTAAAGACAGCCCCATACTTACTTAGGAACCAGCAACTCGATTATCCAGGATTATTACATCGTCGGGGGAGCCTCCCACCCTCCTAGGCTCCCACCCTCCTGGGCTCACTTCTCGATCTCAAGCGCCACCACCTTCCTCTTCTCATAGAGCTTGTTGTTCAGGGCCTGCACTATGCCTGGTGTGAGGGGCGCGAAGTCCTTCTCTGGGTTCACTGCACTGCTGGGGCAGGGGAGAGGGGATATGGGGCACTTGTGGGACTTCTTCCCCCGCACGTTGGTGGAGTGTGAGGCGACCTGCCGGCTGCTGTATCAGGGGAAGTGGTGTTCAAGCTGACACCATCTTCAATGCAGGCACGGAGGACTTGCCTGTTTGGCCGCCTACTTCCACCCACGGTGCAGCCCCATTGGGCAGCTTCAGACTTCCGCAGAGAGCTTGATGCTCAATTAAAAATTTGGCCTAGTAGGTATCTCAGAAACTTGGTGGAAAGGGGGAAAACTATGGGATACAGTCATCACTGGGTATAAGCTCTATAGGCAGGACAGGCAGAGACAGGAAGGTTGGTGGAAGTATTGCATTGTACATCATAGAGGGCATAGAATCAAATAAGTTAGAAAACATCAGGGCAATTAACTCCTCGAAGCAATATGGGTGGAAATACTGGGCCCTAAGGGTTACTTAAAAATGAGGGGTGTATGGTTGCTCACCTGAGCAAACCCTTGAGGCTGATTTTGAGATAGAGAAGGAAATAAGGGAGGTGTATAAAGCAGATAATACTATTATACTTCAACTACTCTCACATTGACTGGGTAAACATGGGCTCAAGTCATGCTGTAGAAATTAGATTCCTAGACATTATAAATGACTGTATACTGGAACAGTAGGTCACAGAGCCAACCAGAGGAGTAGTAATCTTGAACTTGGTTCTGAGTGGGTCTCAAGACCTGGTAAGAGATGTAGAGGTTGTTGCACCAACTGGGAATAGTGACTACAATACTATTAAGTTCAAAATTTGACTTCAAAAGAGGGACTTTACAAAAATGAGGGGAATAGTTAAAAGGAAGCATAAAGGGACACACAAGAGAGTTAGATCCCTAGAGGATGCTTGGAAGCTATTTAAAATCACACTAATTGAAGCCCAGATAGAATGCATTCCACATTTTAGGAAAGGCATTGCCAAGTCTAAAAGAAGGCCTGAGTGGTTAACAACACAAGTCAAGGAAGCTATAAAAAGTAAAGAGGTTTCTTTTTAAAAGTGGAAGGTCTGTCCCAATTAATTGAACAGAAGGGGCCATTAGCTCTGGCAAGAGAAACGTAAGTCAATAATTAGGTATGCTACATTCTATTTCAGGAGCTGTGGTGGCTCAGTGGTTAAGATACTGAACTGCAGGCTGGAAGGTCAGTAGTTCAGCAGTTTGATACCCGAGTGCCGTATGACGGAGTGAGCTCCCGTCTCTGGTTCCAGCTCCTGCCAACCTAGCAGTTCAAAAGCAAGAAATTGCAAGTAGATAAATAGGTACCACTTTGGTGGGAAGGTAACAGCATTCCATGCGCCTCCGTGTCTAGTCATGCCGGCCACATGACCACGGAAATGTCTTCGGACAGCGCTGGCTCTTCGGCTTGGAAATGGAGATGAGCACCGCAACCCTAGAGTCAGATTCGACTGGCTTTCGAGCAAGGGAAACCTTTACTTACATTCTATTCCATTCCAGAATGGAATACCCCAATTTTATGTATGTTTGTGTTTGTCTTGTTTGTGTGGAAAAGAAAAAATTATATATACTTAAAAATAATAATAATTAAGCATGCAAAAAGAGATTTTGAGGAGCAGGTTGCTAAAAGCATCAAGACAAACAATAAATATTTCTTTAAATACATCTGGAGCAGCAGGACAAAGTTGGGCCTATGGCAAAGGAATAAAGGAATTGGTAAAGGAAGATGGCATAGAAGCTCAATGATTTTTTTTTTTTGCTTCACGTTCACTATGGAAAGTGTAGAACATGTACCCCATGCCACAGCCACTATTTTCAGGAAGGGAGTCTGAAGAACTGAGTCAAATTGAGATGATGAGAGATGAAGTTCTAGACCTACTGGTGAAATTAA
The DNA here is from genome assembly GCF_001447785.1 of Gekko japonicus. Classification (NCBI taxonomy): domain Eukaryota; kingdom Metazoa; phylum Chordata; class Lepidosauria; order Squamata; family Gekkonidae; genus Gekko; species Gekko japonicus. The sequence goes on from NW_015173736.1 coordinate 260,143, forward strand.
AAACCAATAAGCCTCTAGGTCCTTATGGCATGCACCCAAGAGTTCATACAGAACTCAAATGTAAGATAGTTGATCTACGAACCCATATATGTGTCAGCTAATGCTGCCATGTAATGGAATGTGTGGGTTGCTGTCCATGTCTCTCACTCCCCCTCCCTGCTTCTTTATGTCATGAGCTGTTATCATAGGCGACAATTATTGGCATAATATATTTAGAACGAATCTTGTGATAAAATCGACAGGATAAAAGAACGTGCTCAATTGTCTCGACCTGTCCAGAATTACAAGGCTGATGCGGATGGGCAGGGAAAGGCCTGCATAGTCCCCCCCCCCGCGTCTCTCTCTG
>NW_015173736.1:260499-267476 GCF_001447785.1 Gekko japonicus
TCTGTCCCTGTGTGTGTCTCTCTCTGCCCCTCTATTCCTTTGTGTGTGTCTCTGCTTCTCTGAGTGTGTCTGTGTCTCTCTCTGCCCCTCTGTGTGTCTCTCTCTCCCCCTCTGTGTGTGTGTGTGTGTGTGTGTCTGCCCCTCTGTGTGTGTCTCTGTCCCTGTGTGTGTCTCTCTCTGCCCCTCTATTCCTTTGTGTGTGTCTCTGCTTCTCTGAGTGTGTCTGTGTCTCTCTCTGCCCCTCTGTGTGTCTCTCTGCCCCTCTGTGTGTGTGTGTGTTTGTGTGTGTGTGTGTGTGTCTCTCTGCCCCTCTATTCCTCTGTGTGTGTCTCTACCCGTGTGTGTGTGTCTCTCTGTGTTTTTGTGTCTCTCTCTCTGCCCCTCTGTTTGTGCCCCTCTGCCCCTCTGTGTGTGTCTGTCTCTCTCTCTCTCTGTTTGTGTCTCTCTCTCTGCCACTCTATGTGTGTGTGTGTGTATCTTTGTTTGTCTCTCTCTGCCCCTCTGTGTGTGTCTGTCTCTCTCTCTCTCTCTGTCCTTCTGTGTCTCTCTCTGCCACTCTGTGTGTGTGTGTCTGTATGTGTGTCTCTCCCCAAGGGTTTTGTCAGGCCTTTTTCTTACACAACAACAAAATTGTTGGTGGAAAGTGCCATCAAGTCGCAGCTGACCAATGGCGACCTCCTAGTGATTATTAAGGTCTATTTTTAAGGCCTGAGATGTTCAGAGGTGGTTTGCCATTACCTTCCCTGGGCTTCCTTGGTGGTCTCCCATCCCAGTGCTAACCAGGGCTGACCCTGCTTAGCTTCAGAGGGTCTAACGAGATCGGGCTAGCCAGGGCTATCCAGGCCAGGGCAGCAACAGCATGCTGGCACTTTAAGTACCACTTAATTGGGATGGTCACTGCATTTCAAAGGGGGTCAGGTTAATGATGTCTTCAACGGGTCCTTTAAAAATAATTTTTCAGGGATCTATGTGGTCCAGAGGAAGGACTGAATTCAATTCTGGGATAACTTAAACAAAAGATGATTTATTGAACTAAGAACAAAATATGAGGTTGGTTATTCTGTATCTGTTTAGGATAAAGGGACTTGTAAATATGTTGTTCAAATGTATCACACACACAGCCTTTTTTTCCAACATTAACAGGATTCACTCTTTCCTTTAGAGTCAGCCACTCAGGCTAAGGACATATATACTGCCCTCTTTGAGATCTCACACAGAACTAACTGAACACTCACTGACTTAACTCTCTAACTCTCTAACAATACACACATGCAACGCAAAGAAACAAAGGGTAGGAATGGATGGGGACAGTCACAAGGCTGAAGGAGTTGGGGCCTCCAGCTTCACACAGCTCAGGAAATGGGCATCGAAGAATCATGTGCTACTTTTTACAAATGTTTCTTCCATTGGGCAGTAAGAGCTCAGCTATGGAATTACACTTTCCTGTCTCAACCTTTTGGACAAGAGGCTCCTATACATCTACTATGCAAGCCCTTGGCTTGTAGAAGAGTCTGGGGCATTTTCATGAGTGTCCACTCACGTTGTGATTTTGCTGGACTTCACCATTTTGAACTAACAGTGCATCTTAAACATACCTAACATTCTCTTGGTTTGCACTCTGCAGAGGACAATATGTAGTGGCTGCCATGTTGTTTATGAGAGAAACTTATCCTCCATTACTGCTCTTCTCACATAGGACTACCCTAAGTTAATCTGAAAGACACTGAGATGCCATATTTGACTGTATTTGATGGTTAGCATCTGACACAATTTGAGAGATCATATTTAAAGGCAGTTAATATCTCACAGTTCACATCTGATAAGATTTTATATTTGAAGCCTGTCAAAATAAAAACTATTAGTAAATGCCAACAAGTTGAAAACAAGTTCCCGACACTCCAGAAAGTCCAGTATTTATGTATCCTACCAGTTTCACAGTGCTCCTGTGGATGTATGATCGCTCTTGCATGGTTAAGCCATTTGGGAAGTCAGATCGCTGACTTCCTGTTTTGCCACAATTTTTTGTGTGTTACCGACATGCGCATAAGCAGATATGTGCTGCAAGCAATACTTATGAGTTTCATCACCACCTCCCCCCTGCCTGCTCCAGCTGACACGAAGGGAGCTCTCTCCTCACTCTTCAGGATTAGGCTTATCTCTTTCATTTTCTCCCCCCAGCTTTCAAAAGCACAGTTATAAAACACTTTCCCCAAGCTGAACTACAGATTGCAGCAGCCTCCTCCAGCAATCTCATTGGCCACCAGCTGCAGGCATCCTGCCAGGAGTTTGAAGCACAGCTTCCTATAAATGCCTGTCAGCATGCCTAGAAGACAAATGATTAAGGAAAACTGCCCCCTGCCCCACTCCATGGCTGCCACGTCTGATTGATCAACCATGGGGTGAACGTGCAGTAAGGTGGGTTGGGGGGGATGTCTCCATTTTAAAGAAACCTGGATAAATTAGAAGTGGCTCCAGAATGCGGTAAGCTTGATATTGATAGTGGTTAAGTGTGCGGACTCTAATCTGGGAGAACCGGGTTTGATTCCCCACTCCTCCACTTGCACCTGCTGATGTGACCTTGGGTCAGTCACAAGCTCTGGCACAGCTGTCCTTGAAAAAGATCAGTTTGTGTCAGAGTTCTCTCAGCCCCACCTACCTCTCAGGGTGCCTGTTGTGGGGAGGGGAAGGGGAAGGAGTTTGTAAGCCGCTCTGAGACTCCAAGTGAAGGGCGGGGTATAAATCCAATCTCTTCTCTTCTTCTCTTCATATCTGAATGCAGCCCTAGATTCGAACACATATAAACGAAAACTCTCAGAAGAATATAAATGCTTACTGGATGCCCCAATAACAACACAGGAAATGCAAAACATGATAAAAAGGCTGAAAAACAACATGATGCTGAGCAATGATGGGCTGCCCTCTAAATTTTATGAAGCCTTCAACAACTGTTTCGCCAGTCCCCTTGCACAGCTCTGTAACTACATTTTATAAAATGGACACATGCCACCAACCTCGTCTGAGGCTGTGATCATCACCATCTCGAAAAACAACAAAGATCTGACCTCCTGATCTTCCTACTGTACAATTGCCTTGCTTAACAAGGACAACAAAATCTTCACAACCATCTTGGCTAACAAACTGAAGACAATTATCCCGTACTATATAGGCAAAGACTAAATGGGTTTCATCCCAAAGATGGATTTAATGGACAACCTATGTCAAACTTTAAGCCTCATTGCAAATGGACTAAACACCCTGCCTTGCTGCTTGCGCTTGATGTAGAAAAGGCCTTTGACTCACTGGAACCATCTTACCTGACAACACTTCTAAACAACAAGAGCTTTGGAGAAAACTATTTGAGAGCTTTACACACAATTTACTGAAACCTCATTGCACAAATTAAAGCAAATGGCCTTAGGTCTTCCAAGATCAGATTCACCAGAGGAACATGGAAAGGCTGCCCGCTATTGCCACTTCTCTTTGCCTTAGCAAATGAGTTCTTTAAAATTGGATCTCTTCCCAATAATTTTAGATCCAGCCTTGACAAACTCCACTAAAACATCCTATCAATGCACATAGATAATGCATACCTGGAGATATTTGGGCACTCATATTCCCTCAGAATTCAACAATCTCAAACAGTGTAACTTTCAAAAGCTCTGGGATCAATTCATCATGGGTAAAATATCAGATAATATTGCACACTCTGACACCACTTACACCAAATTTGTACAACTCTGGTTCCTCATATTACAATATATGGCTGCTAAGGAAATTGTGCCATCCAACCATGTATGTATTTTTATAACCATGTATGTATTTTTATAACCATGCCCTTAGCTACAGGGTACTTGGTAGTTCTCTGTGTTCACAGAAAACTGTCCTACTGTAAATTTGATTAATTAGATAGACTTACTGAGACACTGTATAACACTCTTTATGTTCTTCTGTATTTTGGATATTGTAATTTTTTTTCTTTAAATATGTATGTATGAAAGTTTTCTAATACATTTTTTTTTAATTAAATTCCTTCAAAACTTTAGTGGAAATTAGAAAATTCAGCAAATTTTGAAAATCTGCAACATACATTTCAGTTCTGAAGTGAATCTGCCCAGAGTGCATTTTTCTGCATTGTTCTTAAACAGTAGGGGAAGGTAAAAAAAGAAACATGCTAGGGGCTATGCTTGGGCAAGCTACTGATTCTAATATGAAAACAACAGAACAGCTTCATGCACAAATCTCCCCTTGTGCTTCTTATTGCGTCAATGTGTTAGGGCTAAGATATTGGTTTTCACTCTCTGCAGAATACTTTGGAGCTGAGCTCTTTTCAAACAATTGTTATTTTTATGGCTTTCTGAGGCAGAACATTTTGAACACTCAACCAATTCTGAGCGGTGGCTGATTGCTTCAATATCTAGCCCTAATCACACCTCAGTTCAACAATATCATTTTTCATGTTGCTGTGAAACCCTGGAATATAGAACGTTAAGCTTCCATCGAGCTTTCCACCCAGGATTTCAGAGGCCATCCAACTAATAGGCAGTGGCAAATACCCACCTAAATCATGCAAAAATTAATGGTATGATGAGGACAATAAGAGCCTTCGGATGGAATGACTGCTTCACCTTGGGGAGCTCATGCAGCTAAAGTTTGTTAGTGCCTGGACTATTAATGAGTCCTTTGTGCTGTTTTTTATAGAGCACAATAGCAATGACTGACAGCAGCTGGGAGGGAAAGGGAGTTGTCAAAGTCACACCACATCCAAGTTTCTTCTGTTTTGTTTTGACAACTTTGGTACAACGTGACATGGGGGACAAAAAAAAACACTCTCAAAAGGTAAAGGGTAAAAATGTGAATAAAAGAAATCAATCTTTTGTTTCATGAGTATTGAAAATGCTAGCATGATACATCTTTTGTTTGAATATGAGTATGATCCTGTGCAAACTTTACTGAGACAAGTGGGAATGTCTCTTAAAGGATGGATGATTGGATCCAAAGAACTATGATGAGCACAAAGAATAATGGTATTGCTGTTCTGCAAATGCTTGTGCAAGAGTTCATGCTATGCAATAACAGGTAGGTTTTATAGCAAATCGTATGCTGGATGAATTCTCCACCAAGCCACAAAAGTGTTTGTACAACGAGGCTGGTGTTTATGCACCATGGGGCACAGTTTACTTCCAACAACTCAGAAGGCAATAGGTGATGCTGCCCAGACTTGCACTGCCAGCAGCTGGGTCCCATATGAGTCCATAAGGCACTTCCGGTGCTACTGGGACTACATTTGCTCCTAGCTGCTACTAACATGGGAGGAAGCAGTAAGTGTGGGGTCTGCCCATTGTTACCTTCCAGACCTGTACCACCAATACCTGGGACCAAACTGAGGACTTGTGGCATTGCCAGTACTGGTAGGTTGTGAATTACTCTCAGTCAGCTCCAGCGTAGCAGGAGGTGGCAAGCATGCTTGTCATCACCTCTTGGATATGCACCACCACCAGCTGGTTCTGAATCAAGCCCTTGAGGCATATCAAAGGGACAGGGGGTTCCCAACCACCACCAGCACGAGAAGAGATTACTGATATTCATAATCTGGAGTAACCTTAAATAACTTGAACCTGCCCTGATATTTGGTTTGCTCAAAATTTATTACATAGTTTCTCAGTTCAAAATTATGTAACAAATTCTGAAGTAATGCCTAGAGCACCATGTATGCTCTACTGCACACATAGGCACAGAGAGATACTCCACCTTATCTGATTCATCTCAATGCATGGAGATGTATTTTATGTGCAGAAGAATGCATAGGCAGATCTGTCCCCTCCAGGAAATGAAATGAAACATCAAAGCCCAAAAGCAATCAGTGAATTGACTCAAGGGGATTTAAACCTCAGACCTCATAAATAAGTAATATTAGTGCTTAATAATTGCAGTTAATTACGGTGGTATGAAGGAGCTGTTTATAAAAGGGTGGAAAGTTTCCCTGGATAACAGAAGTGGTATTATGGGTATTTAAGAGTTCTCTAGACTGTTAGCTTCCATGAAAGGGTGGGAGTCTTTTTGCGTGAAAGTGTGTTTGATTTTTACAGTTTTAGTTTTCTGGACATTTGTGATGATCTTGGTAGGAGTAATTTATTATTTTCTTCATATTATGTTTCCTCCAAAGTTCCAGAAGAGGATCACCACAATCTTTCTCTATAAAAAGCCATTATCGTAATATCTCTTTTTAGTAACATGTAATTTCTTTGCTTTTGTTCTGAAAGTAAGAGTCGTATGCTCGTATTCATCTTTCAAAGGGCTTGGGTTTAAAATTGATTTTATAGTGGTTTTAAAAGCATAATAAAGTGACTCTTTGATAGCTTTGATGGCTTGTGCAAAATGATGAATTTCTCAACTGTTTCTGCGGGGATTGAGTGGAACTTTGTTAAATGGCTATAATTAAGAGAGCAAAGTTTCTGTTTGTGGAATAAGAGATGCCACATACTTGGTGTAGCAGATGGAGGTCTCCTACGTTTGCACAGACTAAGTAGAAGCAGAATAAGTGTTTCTAACTATGGCACGGAGGATACACATGCCAGGAAGCTATTGCCACCTGCAGTTTCTCAGCACATGTCCCCAAGTGTTTAGATACATGTTTCTGCTGTACACTTTACTCTTTGAACAAGAACACCAGTGGAATCCAGTTGTTGCATAAAGTATGAACTGACCCTTGCCCCCCCAGTCAGAATAATGAGACAGACAACAGTTTGGAAGTAAACAAGGGCCACTTTATTAACTATTTAACATAACATTGCGGCAAGGGACCATCTAAGCGAGCACAGAACAGGCAAGGCAGGTGTCATTCACTTGACCAACCTCCTTGCCCTTTTCTCGGGCGAGTCACCCAGCTCCGGTCTTGAGCCATCGATCTGGCTCGCAACCGGCAGCCCAGCAAACTGGTCGCCACATAGGAGCGCCTACCCCTGAAGCCTGACAACTTG